>NW_026919617.1:0-15000 GCF_032062105.1 Saccostrea cuccullata
GTATGAGGCATAACCAATCAGAAATTTTTTACCGATTAAGAAGATGTAATTAGAGAGGAACACTATCATGAGTTACTATAAGTTTGCTTCTATAGAATAATATATAATAAGACCGCGCATGCGAAAAAGAAGAAGGTACGGTTTGGGCTTTATTGTGCCCTAAAAATTTAATGTTCTTAAAAAAGTTGTGAAATTGGCTTTAACAAGAGTTGAGTAGAATATGATAAATCACGAAAAAAATATGGCATGGAAGAGGACCATCCTGGAAATATGACGTCATTAATTTGGTACATTTCTAAGTTTAATGGAGAAAAGCCTCAGAAAGACTCATTTCTGTGCTTATTTTCTGTGTAAACTGTTCTTAAAAATCACATATCTCAAAATCTTTGTGGGCGACGGTTGCAGAATATGTTTTCTGAAAGAAAATTACACTGAAAATTGATGTCTTCTGCAACTTTTTAAGAAAATACGGGAAAATGCACAAGTTATAGCGAATTACGAAATACCGATTAAGTTTTTAATAGCTTGCTGGATAGCTCAATAAGGTATTTAATTTGGTATAGCAAGTATCACATTAGGTTTGAATCTAGGTCACAATGGTTACTCAGGTGTATCATTACATTTTACAGGTAAATGTGAGTTGCTTTCAATGTATTATGAAGCCACTTGTATGTGCCAAAGTGCTCTGCTGTAAAAAAAAAAAAACAACAATATTTTTCTTAAATTGCAAATATTTTTTTCAGTAAATTTTGTATTTAAACTCTTTCAGTGATGCATAAATCTTTTGCATAAACTATTTTTTCTAGTTGCTTCAAAGTCTTGGCACTTACAATATAAAAACCTATATTACTCTATATTCATGACCTACAAGTAATTTCATACAAAAGGGTATAAAAATTTCTTTATAAAATTTAAAACTTTAAAAGTTTCATTATTGTTAGTAAACAATAGCACCAGCACCCATGCTTTAGATTAAACTGCTTAACATTGCTCAATCCAGATTCAAATACATTTGTATTTCCAAAACTTTGAGTACACTATTTGTTGTACTTCAAAATCTCATCATCCGTAATAATCCGGTCAGATTTTATAATACTTTTGTTCAAGCTCATAATCAATTCAAAATTCAGATTTTTCAGAGAGGAACAGAAATGAATAGAGAAATTTGCTGGGTGTAGAGATGTTCCTCATAATTCAATTTAATACTTGTTATATAATTATGTAATTTATATTATTTTATTTATAATATTATTGATTTATGTGACTGTTTATTTATAATCCATATTTTGGGAGAAAGTTGGAGTGGGAAACTAACTTTCTGTGTTTGTTAAGCAATACCTTTTGTAAGTATGGAACGGGGAGCTGATTTTCATTAATTCTGCAAAAACTATTTGCAATTAAAGAAAAGTTTTGCTTATATTTAAAGCAAAACACTTGGCACATACACATGGCTTCATACAATATTAAGATCCACTCACATTTACCTGTAAAATCTAAGGATACACCTGATTAACCTTGTGACCTAGATTCAAACCTAATGTGATACTTGTTAGACCAAATTGAATACCCTATTGAGCTATCCAGCAAACTATTGAAAAATTAACGGGTATTCCGTAATTCGCTGTAATGACGTAACAATTACCATTTAGGAGGTCATATGAGAAAAACGATTTGTGTATTCTTACTGCATGGAATTCCTACGATTCAGAAAGAATTAATATTAATTTCTTATATCACTTTCGTATTTTAGAAAAATACAGGACTTAATTCGTTTTGAAACTGTGCCTTGTTCTTAATCAGGGTGCACACCTATCTCAAACCCGTGTCTCAATAGCTATATCAAAATACTAATCTGGATAGATCTGTGAACTTTTAGATGACACTCCTTGCAAATTTTATAGGATATTTTCACAGATATAAAGTACGTATTACATGTTTACCGGTTAACCCGGAGACTTAATTTATATTTTTGGTGGATAGGTCTATTAATCTTCACACATATATGAAAAAATGATACACTTGTACGAATGAAATCTTATCGTATTAGCGTTAATTAAAGAAAAAATCAATAGTAAAGCAGGTTTTTTAATATCAACATAACAATTCTGTTGAGGGTAGCAATATATTAATTAAAGAATATTTCAGAGAAAACATGAAATGTTTAGAACTTTATTAAAAAATGTCAAGATTATCAAATGAATAACCGTAATTTCAACCTCTTAATGCTAAAATACAACTGACTTATCTGACAGAATGTATCAAAGGGTTAGATTCAATATATCACAAATAATAACCGTAGTTTCGGTTGTTCAAATATTCAACACATAAACGACAGTGTCCTTGTGTATTGCACATGCGCGCGCCTTGAACAGTGTATACATTCTATCGAGAAATAACTTTTTTAAGGGTACATGATTCAACATTACCTCCTTATTAATGACAAAACAAAATCATTCAGAAGAGGAATCGATTGAGTCATTTATTTAGTAAAGTAAATAAACAATTCAAACAAAACATACTAGATACATTTCTCAAACAATTATGTTATATTATGATACAATGTGGTATACATAAAAGATTCTTTCTGTAAGATAGACTCAAAACGTGATACATGTTCAATCCCTTACAAATGAAAAGATGGCAGACTCAATATTTTTACATCTATGTAAATTCTCCTGCAACTAATAAAAATAATGGCGACTGACAGTAGAAGCTACGCATGCGTGTAGAACGCATACAATTGTTTTAGTTGAAGAAAAAACGTACCATTCAAAGAAAATACAGGGATTATATTTGTGTACATAATTATGGATACCTGATAGGACATAACCTCTTCATTAATGAAAGACAAAACATTCAGTAGAAGAAAAGAAGAGGTCATTTATTTAATAAAATTAATGACACAATAGTCAAACAAGTCATTTTATATATTACACAAAGTAAAACATACTAAAGATAGTTCTTAAATAATTATACAATATTTATTTTTAAAAAATGATGTATATCATTAAAGTATTACCCCGGTATCTAAGACAGTCTCAATTTGATATTTCCCAACATATAATGCAAAAAAGTTACAAGTTCAACACCTAGTACTAAATGAAAAGATGGGGCACATCGCCTCTGATCATAACCGTTTTGATCTGCCCCACTGATACAGTTATTTCAGTTTGACTAAAGCCAGCCCTACTATTTCACTACGTTCGTAAATATCGTATAAGTAGAATTTTTAGCGAGGATTTAATTTTGGCATTATTAGCGACGGTGCTGACATCGCTAAAATTAAATATAGCTAAGAATTAATTGCCTATTATTTGCAATAACTTCTTTTGTTAGCATTTTAAAATCTCTCTTTTTTTCTCGCTAAAAATAAAATACCATGCAGATTTTAGGTAGAAATCGCTAAATTTGCGTTTCGCTAAAATTTCCACTTGTACGGTAGTAGAGACTGGCTTTAGTCAGACTGCAGTTATTTGACATTATTTTTTAGATACATAATTGATAAATAATATATACGAATTTGAATAAAAGCTAATAACTTAAATTAAGTACCGGTAATACCTTAAATGAATTTAACATCAAATTTAGTAATTTGATCCGTACATTGAAACTTATGTACATTTTGAAAAGAAAAATACGGTACTGTTCGTTATATCCATATATATTTTATTTTAGTAAAATGTCTGATAATTTACCAAAAATATTATCTTAGATATCTAGAAGATTGCTTATTATTGTTTAAAGCCGAATATTCAGCCATATTTCGATCTAGAAGAGAAAGAAAATGTAAAGAGGGTGTCATTTTACGATGTCTACATTTCTTTTTATGCACGTTTCTCTATTATCAAAAAGAAAAAAAAAGAATCTTGATGTGAAGTGGACTTCCCTAATAAATAATAATGAAATCGAAGTTTAACTCAAGGCAGTTATAATATGATAAACTCTTAATTTTGAAATTAAATGCCCTGTAGAAATTGGATTAATCAGCATCAGTAAGAATTAAATTAAAAAATAAAAGAAAGTATTGATGAGATGCACACAATCCCTCCAAAAGTATCACAATGTTTTAGTATTATGATATTTCAATACTTTGTGGCTCTTACCGCCCAACAGCTTAAATTCTCTAGCCCTTGAATGTCAAGAATGTTTGATAAAAGGAAACATCAAAATGTCAATGTCCTTATAAAAAAAATCTGTTCTACATTCAGATAATTTCATATGTAATTAAGCTCCATTGATGCCCACTTAGTGCATCAAAATCTATTTCTTTACAGGAATTTTAAGAGTTAATTGCTACCTTTCATTAGATACTTTGTCAATTTTGTTCATTAAAGGTGAATCACTGCAATCCGAACAGAAATACTATAGGAAGTGTTCGATTACTTTACTTTACCACAAATAATCTACAATGGTCTACAATAACAGATAATTGAGGTGTGACATTTTCCTTGCGCGGAAAAAATAAATAACCTCTAATTTGCTTACACATATCTATAGTTCAACAAAGGTTCCAGGGATACGTCATTCAATTTTGCGTTTCATTAATTCGTATTTAATTACCACAATTATTATAGTGTTCACTACTATACAACATCAGCGATATACCTTGTGTACTCTAGTAGTAATTTCAGCTTAATATTAGCGTACATTCTATCAAAGCATGGCCCACCTTTGTCTAAAAATGAGTAAATGTTCCGAAAAAATGATCAAAATGGTTTAATTGCGGTTTAAATGGCACAAAACGTATAAACAATTTGCCACCAGGTTACTCTAAAGCCTAATCACCTTAATTCCCTATTTCCGGTTTTCTGGTGTTAGTTCCTGCCGCAGTCTGTAGGCTGGAATTACGTTTGTAGCTCATCCAAGAGTTTTATCGTCGAGAAATGGATTAATGAACCTTTTTTCGGTTTTATCTGCTAATTTGCTTTCTTTTTTTTGTATTTGCGGATTGTTTTGTGAAACCATGCTTTCAGCTCGTGTAATTATATCATTAGGACAGATAACGATGTAGATGAAGTAAGATAAGATCAAGGAAATGATTTCTAGGATAGACTTCTGTCACCAACAGCCTAATATGACAGTAAACAAGGATATGCTTTATGGTTCCTTCATCTGTTCGTATCTTGCTACAATAAAATCATATTCTTTTGACACACTAAATGACAACAATTATCGGTATCAGTATCATATTGATGATTTGAAAAAAATGACCACCAAATTGGAATAATTCACACATCAGTTTCATATTTGGATATTTTAACTGAAAAAGACATATCCGGTAAATGGTAATGTAACAACCAAGCTGAGAAACGTGATGAATTTAATTTTTCAATCGTCATCTTCCCTTACTTATGCAGCAATATACTTTCCTTACCTGCATAAGGAGTTTTATGCCTCCTATGAGAAATATCAGCCTGATATTGCAGTGAAAAACAACCAAATACAAATATGCAGTTTTGTCGAATATGTCATTTAATTCGATGACATAAAGTAAAATGTATAACAAATCATTAAGGGGGATCACCTAATATTAAACAATACAGGTTACACGCACATAGGTGAAAGGTACAAGTGTGATCCCCCTGAGACTGACTTGAAATTTACATGCAGTGAACATATCAGAGTACATTGTACATGTAAATATGCATAAAATATAACATAAATGAGTAAATCCTTGGAGGCTTCCAAACCATTGCGCCACAAGCCCTCAAGCAGTGAGGGGTTGACGCCAAACAAGGGGAAAACAATTTTATCAAAACAGTAAAATACAGACATTTACAGCATTTTCTGAAGTATTTTTTTAAAAATATATATAACCACATTGAAGTTGAAGTTCATATGATATCAAATACTTTTAAGACTAGGTGTTCTTGACAAATAACAAATACTGATGCAACAAAGACATTAACATTCACCTGTTAGCTGTTCAATTGTGGATCAAGGGAAGCCAAAATCACTGCAAGGAATGTTTAGTATATATGTAAAATTATGAAGGTCTTAATCTAACCTCAAGACAATGCAGGCAGAATTTTTAACATACAATTTACATGAGCAGCTATCCGCTGAACTCATGTATCTTAACCTAAGACTATGCAAGCAGATTTTAACATTCAATTTACCTGAGCAGCAATTCGTTGAACTCATGTATCTTAACTCAAGACTATGCAAGCCAGATTTTAACATGCAATTTACATGAACAGCAATTCGCTGAACTCATGTATCTTAACTCAAGACTATGCTAGCAGATTTTAGCATACAATTTACATGAGCAGCTATCCGCTGAACTATGTATCTTAACTCAAGACAGTGCAAACAGATTTTGACGCACAATTTACATGAGCAGCTATCTGCGGAACTCATGTATCTCAACTCAAGACTATGCAAGCAGATTTTAACATAAAATTTACATGAGCAGCTATCCGCTGAACTATGTATCTTAACTCAAGTCTATGCTGGCAGATTTAACATACAATTTAAATGAGTAGCCATCATATTACATGTAGCTCAAAGACTATGCAGGCCGGTTTTAATGCTGAACTCATTGACATTAGTAAGCAGATTATGGAGACATTATAAGTACATCAATACTGGGCTCAACTCAATAACTAAAATACATTTTACAAAAGCAACTAAGTGCTGACCTCATAAAAATTGAGCTGAATTATACAGAGTTGAAGACTATAGAGGATATACATTGTGCAATAATTGATAAACCATTTGCTGGTCTCATGACCAGATTTACAAAATGTTGCATAAGAAGGTAATACATTGCCTTATCTTACTTTGCACAGTAGATAAATGGCAGGTGCTGACTACTCTATATATGACGTTCCTTGGCAGTATATGTTGGAGAAAATGATATTTGCCATTCAACACAGATATCTACATAGAATCCATAGGAGGAGCCTGAGCATATTGAGTGTGTAGCTTGCCCTTCCTGGTGGTGTATATTTCAAACTTTCAAACAGTTTACTATGAAGACAGCTGTCATCGTGTCCAGAGCACCTAAATTTCTTGAATGACCTTGTTGATCGCTTGATCATATATCCGCATTTGAGATTCCATTTGAGAGCACTGTTTCAGCATTTTTATTTTTGGGGCCAAGACTTTTCATGACACTGTGATAAGCTCATTGGTGGCATCTGTTCCTTTAGGATTTTTGTTGAACAATTTTGCAGCTGGGATGACTTTCCAATAATGCACAATTTCCGCCCTCTGCAATTTGTAAGCTACATTGCCTCTCCATTTTGTGCCTTGGTTGGTACTGAAGTTAGGTGTTGATCACTTTATAGTTCAGGTTGGCCCTTTGCATCGATGTACTGCTACAAGTAACAGAATACCATGGTAAATAGTGTATGAGTGTAATGCACTACTAAAGCCTAGGACTATGTAGATACTGGAACCCAAACAAAATGAGAAACATTTTTGCATTGAGATTCTCAGAACAGTCTTGATGACATGCTACATTTACTGCATTAAAAGAATTCTTAAAATATCAATTTCAAGTTTCTCATAATACTGAAACTTCTTTCCTCTTCAAATTGAAATATGAAACAGAATGTTTCTACTGATATGATTTTCAATTTAGTTTTTAAACAATTAAACCATTGTATAGAATATTTCCACAAAGGTATAAAATGGTATGTGCAGAATGTTTCTTCAAAAACTTTGAACCATTATACTGAATGTTTCCAAAAACCTTTGAAACATTATACTGAATGTTTCCACAAAACCTTTGAAACATTATACTGAATGTTTCCATAAAAAATTTGAAACATTATACTGAATGTCTCCGAAACAAACTTTAAACATTATACCAAATGTTTCGACATAAAATTTGAAACATTATACTGAATGTTTCCACAAACACTAATATAAGACTATAAAACATTTTACTGAATGTTTCCACCAAACCTTTGAAACATTATACTGAATGTTTCCATAAAAAATTTGAAACATATACTGAATGTTTCCGAAACAAACTTTAAACATTATACCGAATGTTTCGACAATAACCTTGAAACGTACTGAATGTTACCACAAACACTAATACATGACTTTGAAACATGACACTGAATATATTTCCATAAAAACTTTGAAACATTGTATTGAATGTTTCAAAAACAAACTTGAAACATTATACTGAATGTTTCCACAAACACTATGAAACATTAAACTGAATGTTTCCAAACTTGAAACATTATACTGAATGCATCCACAAAACTTTGAAACATTACTGAATGTTCCCACAAAAATCTTGAAACATTATACTGAATGTTTCCACAAAATTTTGAAATATTATACTGACTGTTTACACAAAGACTTGAAACATTATACTGAATGCTTCCACAAAACTTTGAAACATTACTGAATGTTCCTACAAAAAACTTGAAACATTATACTGAATGTTTCAAAACCTTTGAAACATTATACTGAATGTTTCAACAAAACCTTTGAAACATTATACTGAATGTTTCCACAAAAACTTTGAAACATCATACTGCATGTTTCCATCAAAACTTGAAACATTACTGAATGTTTCCAAAACAAAATTTAGACATTATACTGACTGTTTCAACATAAACTTTGAACCATTATACTGAATGTTTCCACAAACACTAATACATGGCTATGAAACATAATACTGAATATTTCCACAAAAACTTTGAAACATTATATTGCATGTTTCCAAAACAAACTTGAAACTTTATGCTGAATACTTAGACATAAACTTCGAAACAATATACTGAATGTTTCTACAAAAACTTTAAAACATTATACTGAATGTTTCCACAACAACTTGAAACATTATACTGAATGTTTCCAAAATAAACTTGACACATTAAACTGAATGTTTCAACATAAACTTTGAAAGGGTAAACTGAATGTTTCCAGGAAAAGCTTGAAACATTATACTGAATGTTTTGACATAAACTTTGAAACATTATACTGAATGTTTCTACAAAAACTTGTAATACTAGTATCATAATGAATGTTTCTACACAAACTTTGAAACATTATACTGAATGTTGAAGACAAAAACTTTGAAATATTAATTATAATGAATGTTTTTACAAAGACAATGAAGCATACTGAATGTTTCTCCAAAATTTTGAAACCTTATACTGAATGTTTGCACAAAAACAATGAAACATTGAACTGAATGTTTTCCCAATATTTTGAATTAAAATACTTAATTTCCAGGAAAACTTTTAAACATATACTGAATGTTTCCATCAAAACTTGAAAATAAATAAAAAAATCAAAGAACTGAGAGTACTGATAGGCGGAAGCATGATTGCAAGTTCTTTTGTTCAAAACTTTAATGACACATATTTGAAGCATAATCTGTTTTAAAAGGGGGGGGGGTGATAAATATTTTGATGGATTGTAGTATTGAAACCAAGGAACAAGAATAAACAATATGTCATCCTACTGAAGCGGAGAAATCAATCACATCATCTCGGGTCTTTCCGTCAGAGGTCGGAAAAACAAGCTCGAATGTTAACATCAGCGGATGTTAAAAATTTATACATTTCCTGTTTATTCAAATATGGGATAGACGGAGTTAGAAGTCCCTTCTATAATATATTTTAGGTAATATCATTACATTGAAAAAAGTTAAACTCCTTATTCTACAGAGCTCCATGCATTTATTTCAAAGATCGTGAAAAAGGAGGGTTGTCATGTCGTCTTCCATGTACATTGTACATTCGAGGTCGTTTTTCCCTAGTCGGAAAGGCCCGAGAAGTTGCGATTGGCGGAGACATGAGAATAAGTGACGTCAATAGCAATATGAACATTTTAACATTTATTATACCCCCCGCTTAAACAGCGGGAGGGTATACTGTAATCGGTATGTCCGTCCGTCTGTCTGTACGTCTAGCTGTCTGTCCGTCCGTCTGTTACGCTTTGAGGTACTCATCTCTTATCCGCAACTCCTCTTATACCTCTGAGTGAAATTTAATGAAACCTTCACAGAATCTTTATAACATATTGCCATTGTGCACCTTCTATTTTACTTTTGGATCCGACACATAATTTGGGTTTCCCGGCCACAGCAAAACATGGACTTTTCCATTATAATCATATGGGAGGGGGGTATCATTTAGTGAGCTCATTGCTCACAGTACCTCTAGTTTTTGTCAAGTATAACAAGTGAAAATCGAAATGCAAGTTGCAATACATAAAATTTGTAAGGTATGGTTTGGGGGAACAAGAAATGGATAATTATAAAATTTCACACAAAAATGAGCACTAATGAGTAATAGAAAACAATAAATATCACAACTGCTTTTTGGTTTTTTGTGTGTATTAAGTTTTAGTACCAATGAAACAAAGTCTTGTTATAAAACAGCTAATTAAATAAGGATGCAACATACATAGAAGACCTTACATAGATTTACAATGTGCTTGTGGTTCTATGAATTGTTTTCATTCAATACATGTATGGCCCAGGTAGAACAAATCACATAAGTCTCTAATGCTGATGACAGGTGAGCCCTATGTCATGATGTCCACAATAAATGGAATATTTTTTCAGGAGAGCTTCCACCATGGCAAGTCCTTGAACGCCAGACAATTTTTTTTATTCCTGCGGTAAATTTGTCTTTGATGATTGTAAAATATTGGTACATACATCCCAATATCAGTGTTGATTTCTTTTCTGGAGATTATCTACACAATTCCCCTCACAACTGTCTCTTGGCAGAATTTTCTACAAAGTGTATAATTGAAAATAAAAAATTAAGAATATCTCATGTTTATTTAACAAAATTGATTTTACAATGTATCCGACTTTCAATAAATGAAATCAAGGACTTCAAATAACCTTTTATGATATATTTTTAAATAATATATTTCTAGGGTAGTCAACTTCACCGGGTACTTGATCCAACATCCAAGTATCGAATACTGAAAATAAGTACTCGGTTACTTAGATGTATATTATTTCTTATTTCAAGGTAGACATTTTTATCAAAAACTTATCTATTATAACTAAAACATGCAAATGGTAATTAGCATGTCTTCATCTATACTTAACTGTAAAACATCTGTTATCGCCTTGATCTACATTCATTCATTAATTCAATGAAATCTGACATGCATAGAAATTAATACCACTATACCCACTTCAAGAGTGAAGTGGGTATATAGAAATAATGAAAGATTCAAAACTGCTGAAAGTCAACTTGTGTAGTAAGTTTAGTGTAAGTATACTGGTAACAACCAACAAATGAAATAATATAAGACTAGCGATCATGACCAACAACATCCGTTCCCACTCTTTCTCTAGTTATATAACCTACATGTGTACACAGCAGTTTGTCAAATAGATCCAATTAAAACAACCTTTTGTAATTTTGGGTGTATTGTGCATTTGTGTTTTATTTGATAACTAATTTTAGTACCAAAAATTATTTCCAATGGAATTGATAATTATGTGTACAGGTATTACATTGATAAACATGATAAAATCAGCTTTGTGGGTTAACAGACCTTAATTTAACTAGGCTCAAGATCAAACTTTTATCTACATTTTACCGTGTAACTGTGTATTCAATTGGGAAAAGTCACAGTAAGCGATAATTAAATATTGACCGATTTGACTTCCCTAATATTTTTTTGTATTTTTTTTTCTCACTCAAAAGCCTACGACTCATCATGTATTAGCATGTATTTAAAAAAAATGAAAAGAAAATACCCAAGTCAACAAAAATAAGAAATGTCAAAATATACTTTCAAAAATAGTATTCGGTTCATTTTTGCCATCATAACAAGAACATTAATTTTGTTATGCTATCAAAAATATGTATCATAACTTATGAAAAATTTTTCCACAAGAAATATAATAAATTGATGTACTCACCTT
The DNA here is from genome assembly GCF_032062105.1 of Saccostrea cuccullata. Taxonomy (NCBI): domain Eukaryota; kingdom Metazoa; phylum Mollusca; class Bivalvia; order Ostreida; family Ostreidae; genus Saccostrea; species Saccostrea cuccullata. The sequence goes on from NW_026919617.1 coordinate 11,873, forward strand.
CAGAAAAGTGTTTCTGGTTGTGCTTAGTTGAATTTTCTTCTGCCATTTAGAGGTGACACAGAGCAAATTCACAATTCAATCTTAATTATATCCCACTTTCTGTTAGCTGCCTCCGTAGGGACACATCTATTCAGACTAAAATACAATGTAGTTTTTATGCTTGCGTCTTAATTTCTGTCCAAATTTTACAATGTTGGCCCATCCTTCAACACACATGTATTTACATTAAATGAGAAAGGATATATATATAAATGTATACACAAACTCGGCATGATAATTCCTCAAATAATTTCTCCCCGGCATATAATCATGGTAATTAAAGAGTACCAGTTCGTTCGATAAGAGCCGACCATAACAGCTATCATATTACGATAGCTAAAACATGCCTGCATAGGGAGGCAACATTTTCAAGTTAAAACAATAAAAGATAAAGGTGATAATAAAACATAGGCTAATCACACAGCGTGCGTTACCTTGCTTATTTTGAAGAGAAGGCCTGTCACTTCCATTCAACCATTGTAAATCATTTGTGCTCCACGTGGGTTTGTTGACAGTAATTTCACGCTGAATCGTGTTGTGTTAGATTATTACGCTAATGTAGTACATACATATAAATAAACAATTGATAAAAGGAGTTACATACCTCTATTTTTTACAAGATTATTGAAAAGATTAGTTCCTCAGTAGCTATGTACCTGTCATTAATTCTGAAACATAATTACCTACTTGAACTATTTTGTCCCTCGTAGTATTTCTAAAGATCGCCTCAGGACCCCGTGCTAATCAAATGTTGAACCCGATTTGTTTATCGTATGTGTTTTCGTTCTCAGGAGTACTAAAATAACTATTCGTTCTATTATTAGGCTATTGTTTTTATTGGACTTTTTTACATTAATCAAAATAAATTGTTAAAATAAATTCGCCATAACACACGCTTTTTGATAAGATAATAACGATAAAGATTGGGAAGGGGGTCGAATATGATTTAGCGGGTTGTCTGCCCTTAGTTTAAGATACATCCATTTGGAGTACCATGAAACGAGGCAAACATCTTGAGAGGTCGAAAGGTCAACAAAGCAAATGTAATAGGCGGCTTCCGCCTAATGATATATTGAATGTTTCAAAAACCACTAATAAGGATTTTGCTGAACATAAAAATATATTAAACATTGCTGAGTCTTCCTTACAGGTATAATGCCCCTTAAGAATTATATGTAAGGCAACTAGTAAATAAACTTAACATGTCTTCAGATATATGGCATTTACCAAATGTTCCCTTTTTCTAATGCTGCAAAAAATGATTATCAACTTCATTGATATCTTCGCATCATTAGAAAAATTGTGTTAAACATTCTGTAAATTGTTAACTGGATATGCAAGGTATTGTAAGGAACAGTACACAACTCTTTATATAGCCCTGAGCTGAGCATAATTTAATTAAGGCAATATAATAATAATATAGAACATAAACTGGTGTACTGGTCTTATCTCTCTGAAAAGATGATAAAATGCACAAGCAAAAGAACATTCCTCACAGGCTGGACAGTGAATGGAGTTTACTACAGGTGGACTCCATCCGGAGCCAGGATCAGAGAGGATAGGAGAGACTCCCCGAGAACCCCTGGTGAGGCCAGAGTACAATCCAGGATACTGCAGCTGACATCCTGTGGTGACCGATTGACCTCGAACACAGATTCATAAAAAAGCAAACATGTGTAGATCAGCGGACAGGTTAATTGACCGATAACCCCCTTGACACATTTTGTGCAGATAAACAATTGCTCTCTGTTTATTTTATTTTCTCAGATTTGCATACTGCATAATGCAGAAGATAATCGCGCTGCGATAGAGGCGCATATCTTGCGGACTGCGCAGGGATATGCGAAATTATCCTAAGGTGTAAAATATAATATATTTCTCATAGCGACATAAATTGAATTATCTGTGATAATATTGTTTATATCTCTCAGTTGATACGATACGCAAGAGTATGCTCTACGTATGAACAGTTTCTAAAACGAGGTAATTTATTGACAAACAAGTTGATGAAACAAGCATGTCAACAGTTTCGTTTAAAGTCATCATTTCGTAATCTCTATGGTCGAAACAATGACCTTGTCACCAAATACAGTTTGTCAGTTAGTCAAATGCTGACTGACGTTTTTCATACCAATTATTAGTCCATTATTAACACACTGAATTGAGGACGGATGTTTTCCCGTTATTTCCCGATCATGACAAGGAGCACACGGCGGTGGTGACCAGTTTGCAGGGGATGCTCACTCTTCAACGGCACCTGATCCCACCTCTGATGTGTAAGACGTCTGTGTTTCCTCTGCTCCTGATTTGTATGTTTTGACTTTTGAGCTTGAATACTGTTCGTTTTCTTCATACAATTTATTAGTTTTCAAATTTTTTGTATATTTCATAGCATATATTTTCCAAACACTGTAATCAATTAAGGTCAACGAGAAACATTCTTAGCATATATATTTATTCAGCAAATAATCTGACATATTTGTTGCACTCATACCAAAGAGCATGCAAACCATTTACTTTAGGAAGTGCATTAATCGTGAAGTCCCACAAAATATTTTTACGCATATCAAAAGACTTTCTTATCTCTTTTTTAACTTTATAAAGTGCTGTAAATAAAGAGTATTCTTTGTTTATTTGTTGTTTGTTTGAGTGTTGTTTAACGTCTCTCTAGATTTTTCACTGGTATGGAAACGCGACCACGGTAGAGAGCTGCAAATTTTATCCGATAATCGGCACTTACTGCCATTGAGCAGGGAGGGATCTTTTTCGTACAAGCACCTACTGCGACATGGGATCTCGGTTTATGCAGTCTCATCAGAAGGACCGTTCTCCACTTCCCAATGTGGGCTTTGAACCCGTGCCGTAAGGATCAACTCTTTACTTTGCGACTCTAGATAGCAGTTGAAAAACTATCGATTTTAACTTTTTATGTGTCGGCGTTTGGTTTGTTACAATTCCTTTTAAAAACTTAAAAATGACTCAAAATATGAAAAAAAAGCATGGGTATTGAACTCTCTTTTTCTTTTGTGGAGGTAATTACCTCTTTGGAAATTTGATAAGAGAGATTAACTCTTTAATTGGTACAACCG
>NW_026919618.1:0-16005 GCF_032062105.1 Saccostrea cuccullata
TATCAAAGTTACAAATGGACTTCATGATTCTGGGCATGGGACAAGATGGGCACACAGCATCTCTTTTCCCAAAATCAGTATTACTTAAAGATAATAATAAACTGGTTGCCATGACCACAACTGAAGCTAGTCCAAAAAGAATGACTCTGATGTATTCCATCATAAAGAAGGCCAAAAATATTGCAATTATAGTTAATGGAAATCATAAACATGATATAGTTGACATACTCAGTAGAAGTGAAGGGAAATCAATGCATGATTACCCTATTTTAGGTGTGAGTTCTCAGTTAGGAAATGTAACATTTTATATTGATAATGATGCATGGTTTGGAAAATAAAGATTCCACTTGTGTGTTTTGTTCATTTGAGTTGCTTGCTACCAAATCAATGAAGTATTTTCATTTTTTTTTATATTACTGAAGTAAATATACTGGTACTCCATTCTTTACTCTTCTCTGTAGATTATGGAAGACCTTGTGCTATACTTAACTGATTTTGCAATCATTTTTACTGTCAGTCTTCAAGTGAAAGATCTTGATGCAGATCCATTGTCAAATGCAGATACAATATAGAAAAGATGTCTGGACCAAGCTTGCAGGAACGATGCACAGTTTAACAGTTTTGCATTGCTTGGGATGCTACATGTATCCAATCCATTTTTCCTTGATAACTGGTCAAGTAAGAGTATTTTAATAGAAGAGATCTGTCCCAAAGAACAGCACAACTGCAAGCCTAGATCAAACTTGAATGGGTTTTGTGTCTAACCCTAAATTCTTATTTCAGTCTATTTAAAATTACATTTTATAAAAGAGAGAGTAATGCATTTGAAAATGAACAGAATAATTAATGCATTTTATTGATACTGGGATATTTATTTTGTGTTTGTGACAGCCCTTTCTCTAGGAGCCAACGTTTTTTTTTTTTGTCTTGACTTTAGAAACTGGCTTTCTTTTGAAAAACTTTGACATTGATCACAACTTTAAAATGTTAGGGTTTTCACATATCAATAGAAGAATGAGTATTTCTTCTGATTGGACTTCCTTTCGGAAACGAAATTATTGCCTCACGACCTTAACCTTTGAGTTTGATATACAGTTGTAAAAACATTACCCTTGACCAAACCTTGGAAGGGTTGATTCCTTGGCCCTCAAGAAGAGATTTAATTTAAATCTTATGCTGTTTACGAATATAAAAGAAAACAAGAGGCCCATGGGCCACAACTCTCACCTGAGTAGCTTTGGTCCTGCTGTTCTTTCCCACCCTGACTTCCCCCATTCAATACTCATTATGGCCCCACACTACCCAAGGGGGTCATGGTTGAACAATTTAAAATCTACGCTCTCTCAGGAAGTTTCCATTTAAGTTTCATTTTGTCTGGCCCAGAGATTTTTGAGAAGATTTTAAAATATTTTTTCCTGTATATGAATTTTAACAAAAGTTAAAGTTTATTACAAAGCATCCTTGAGTAAACAGAAATTTGAATACGAGTACTTAAAATCATGACCCCTCGGTTTAAGGTAGAGTCACAGTAGGGAATTCGAGTTTTACACTGAGATATGCAAGCTAGTATACGAAAAATCTTTTATTTTTTTTAGAGAACCACTTGGCCAGAAAAACTGAAAGTTACATTAAATCATCCTGGGATAGTGTGGATACTAAATTGCTCAAGTAAAATCCCCAAAGGGGTAAAGTGGGGCCAAAGTAGGGAGTCAGAGTTTTACATTGAAATATATGTTACGAAGAATTTTAGAAAATCGTCTCAAGAACCACTGTGCCAGAAGCTGACTGTTACCTGGCTTGGGAAAAGTGTGGATTCTAAATGTACAAATTAAAATCCCATTGGGTGGGGCCACAATAGGGAATTAAAGTTTTGCATTGAGATACATGGAAGACCTTGAAAAATCTTAAATAAAGAACAACTAGGCCAGAAAAGCTGACAAGTCTGTGGAAGCATCAAGGCATAGTGTAAATTCAATATCGTTTAAATCACGATCGTCGAGGGTAGGGTGGGGTACAATAAAAGTGAATAAAAATTTTACATATAGCTCTGGGAAAAACGTCTCAAGAACCACTGGGCCAGAAAAATTGAAACTGATGTGGAAACTTACTGGGATAATGTGGATTCTAAATAATTGTTCAAATCATGATCCCTGGTAGGTTGATGGGGTCAAAATATTGACAACCTCCGGAGCAAGATTGATTGATTGAATGCTGTTTTACGTTAAATCGAGAATTTTTCACTCATGTAGAGACGTCACAATATACCGGTGAAGGGCTTCAAATTTTTACCTGTACACGGCACGTACTCAGGGCCATTGAGCAATGTAGGATCTTAGTCGTAGCACGCCTGCCGTGACATGGGACGTCGGATTTTAAGGTCTCATCCGAAGGACCCGCATATTTCTCTTCAAATGCGGAGCGTATGGCAAAGAAATAGTTGCTACTCATTTTTTATCGAGGTCAGTCGCGGTCGAGATTCGAACTCATGACCTCCCGGAACAAGATAATGATCTTAGATCTTGCTCAGATTTATTTTACTTTAATTGTTGTTTAAGAATTTCTTCTTCGTTGATTTAGAATTTCTTCTTCGTTTATTTGAAATATTCATATATATTTTCCATAGAATTAAAATAAAGGAATGGATGTCTTTTTTAGACGTTTAATTTTCATAACATCGCCAGATTACAGTGAACTTCTTTTTCCACACATTGTATATGACACCGATGAATTTTATTATGACTTATTGCATCTTGCATACAAAACTAAATTGCTGAAATTATTATACTGTTCCGGAACATAACACAAGACGTCATAATTTTGTTAAATTCTTATATGGTACATACAACACACGAAACCAATGAATCATTCTTATATGGCGGACAAGGCAGAGAGCCGCAAACAGTTTTCACAGGATAAAATAACCTTCCATTCTCGTTTTGTCGAGATCTCTCAATGAAGTCAGGATCTTCGTCAACACAAAGGTATTCCAGTGTGGAATATGAATAATAATTAGACGTTAGTAGACCAGAATACTGCTTTGACCATCCAGTAGGACAAGATTGTTTGGCGGGAATCATCATCGAAGAAGTCGCCATTTTGGCATGGCAGACAGCGCAAGGCACATCATCATTTTTCACCATATTTCTCAAACTAAATTCATATTCACCGCCATAGATATGGCCGAAGCCGAGTGTTGTAAGGGGGTTAGATGAAAGTGGGAAATGATCCGGTAGCAATTCAGGATCATGTGGGAGACACAGTGTATTAGCACCATTACCCTTTTCTAAAAAATGGCTACCTCCTGCTGTTCCTGTCGATAATATTAACATTTCATCAGAACAAAACATAAAAGCTTTTGAAACAAATATGTTTAAACACAAACAAACAATAAGAGGCCCATGGGCCACATCGCTCACCTGAGTAGCTTTGACCATGCTGTTCTTTAACAACTTTCCCCCTTGTAATACATATTGTGACCCCACCCTACCACATGGGTCATAATTTGGACAATTTAAAATCTACACTACCCTAAGATGCTTCCACATAAGTTTCAGCTTTTCTTGCCTTGTGGTTCTTGAGCAGAAGATTTTTAAAGTTTTTTCCTATATATTTCTTTGTAAAATTTTGATTCCCTATTGTGGCCCCACCCTACCCCGGGGGTCGTGGTTTGAACACGTGGTTCGGCTCAGGTGAGCTAAAAATACATTAAAGTACATAATACCGGTATAATATGCATACATGTAAATTAACAAAACAGTCGTTCTAGAGCTCTAAAGCTTTCAGAATTTCAAGGTAAAATCAGATTTCAAATTATAAAATTTCTTGTAATTATTTTTAAACTTACCTTCATAGACCAATTCTGTCCCATTCAATTTCGGACAACTGTGCTTTCCCCATCTAGTATATATGGAACCTATAGGAGAAAATATTATATAATTGTAGATATTATTTGAGTAAATAAATTCAAATGAAACTCCTGCACAATTTATATTACTCTAAGTAAAATATGTACCGGACTTCTTGGAACTTGATTCCAGCAGTTCAAACCTTTGTTTTAGATCCGCCATTTCTTGCTTTTGGACTCTGAAATGTTCCACTTCTTGTTGCAGGGCGTGGATTTCAGACTGCATCTGTTGTGGATCATTGAGAAGAAGGCGTTTCTCTTCAGTTGACCCCGTTCCGAAGAAAAACCAAAATAATGACAGTGAAAAAACAGTGAACTTCATTCCGAATATCTGTATTCTGTCCACAAGAAAACGAGATAACACAATTATGGCCAAATCAAATATGTGTGAAAATGACATTTGCACCGAAATTACAAAAATATCTAAAGCACGATTAACCTGATTCTTATCCTACTCCTTTGCTGGAACATATGTATTTCCTGCTTGACTAAAAACTCTATAACCTGCTTTCAGATTTTGAATTTTTTTTTAATGAGATAAGATAGATTTTTTTACCCCTTATAATTTTGACTCTTAAGGATGTCTTTCTTTTCAGAAATTTTATCCTCAACAATATATATGACCTTTGAATGAGAGAAGATAATGCTTTATGTTTCTTACTTGCAATACCTGAGAGAGATCTTTTTAGCTGAATATTGCTGATCTTGACCTTTACCTGAAAGTTTGACCTTTCTAAAAATATTTTAAGCAAGATTGTAGCTAAAATGAGTGGACATTGCACATGCAACACAACCTACAATATTCTTACTCACAACAAAGAAAAAAATATTGTTTAAATGAACTGACAAGACAGCTTTATTCAAAATATTAGATAAAATATCATTTTGTAAATTTTGAATCAACTTGGTCGATATACATGTAATATAAGCATTTACTTCCACCAAATAAATTCAAATTTTATACAACATCAAACACGTAGGAAAAGAAAAAAAGATTGAAATATTTTTGTAATTTAACTGATATCACCTACAGTAAGAAAAACTTTTTTTCATTTTTCTTCCAAACTTCATCAACAAAAACACAGATAATAAAACACAAGTCTATGAGTTTCAAACCAGTACTCAATAGAATGCATTTAAAACTCTGTTCATCTTCAAAGGCATTCCTTTCTCTCTCTCTCTCTCTTAAAAATCCTAATCGAAATCAGAATGCCTGGACAGGGGATAGATGCAATGTCCCAGCAAGTTTTTCTCATGGATTACAGTAACTATATGGGATAAATCTAATGTACTTTAGCTCGGCCTCTTAGACTGGAATTAAAAATATCTTTGTTTCCCCTAACCCGACCCTGAATTCTCAAGGTGGGTCGGTAGGTAGGTCAACAATTTTATTTTATGACAGCAGCTTTGAAAATACATTCTAAAATTAAATAGAAAATACCTTTATAAATAAGAAAAGTACAAAAGAAAGCGATTTGTGAACAAAATGCTAGGTATCAACCATGTGCTGTTTAAAGGAAAATTCATGATTAATTATTAATTTACAACTATTATTTAGTTGAACTTGTGAGATATCTCATGCCAGGGTACATTTATATAGATCGAATAGATAAAGACAAGATTCTCAAATACGCAAAGACTGGACATCCGAGTATATTTTTTCAAACCTTCCATCAGCCCCCAGTGCTTATAGACAATCAATGTACTTTTTGAGGGCCATGGGATTTGCAGTGGTTCTAGAGCATTTTGCTTTGGAGTTAAGAAGGAAGTGTCGAATTTTAAGTCGCAGGTCCAAATACCAATGAGGAACGTTGAAAACAGTCCTTCAAAAGTGACCATAAAAACTTATGTCCAGTGTCGCAGAAGATGCTGGCTCAAAAAAGATCCCTTACTGCTTAATGGCTAAATTTGGAGCAATGGGGAAATGTTCAAATGTCGTCCAAACAAATCTCAAAGTGATTAAAAGCAAAGAAACAACCAATCTTCGAGGGCGTAATTAAAGAAAAATACACTGGGCGTCTCAGGAAGCTGAAGCATGATTTCAAAGCTATTTATAAAGAGTATTTAAACAATATTTAATTGAACCAAACCGAATCTACAAATGATAAAAATGCTACATGTATATACAATGTCATAGTCAAGAAGTTTAATATAACCCATAAATAAAGGCATTAAAGACAGAAAATCTGAATTATATTTATCAGGATGAATATGCAGACATATTCATAACAACTCCTATGGTTCCGTAATGGCATATAGTAAACATAGGAACATAGATGAACTGGTTATTAGATCAAAACTCAAATTAAATAAAATGCAGTGAAATTGAATGATGTGTTCACTAGGTGGGCCCCTCATCTGCTCATTAGGCGGGCCTTACCATATATTACGTACCTTAAATTCAACAGACAGGTTTGTTTGTTGTTTACCGTCCCTTTCAAAAATTTATTCACTCACATGGAGACGCCAAGACACCTCCAAAACACTCTTAATTAGTCATGGTAAATTTTATTATCAAATTGTTTCAAGAGTGAAGAATTCTAATTAGCTAAAGGCATAAGATTGAGACGTCGCCGTTGTTTTATTAAGAACTATTTCTCAGTAATCACATCTGGGCGCCATTTTTTTCAACAAATCACAGTAGAACAATGTCGGCCGTTCTGCTAAAAACTGATTTTGATGATATTGTATTTTATGAAACTTGGTTAACAATAAAAAAATATTTGAATCTTCTTATTTAAAAAATCTTTTCAGTCGGTGCGATTTAATTGGGTCGGTCGCGTTAGGGGAAACAAAGGTATTTTTTATTTTGGCCTTATCAAGAAAATATTGTCCACATACAGCATCCAAACCAATACTGATGATGTTCGTTAAGATCTGTTGCATCATTCCAGTAAATTTAGTCCAAACATCTTCTCTATATCATATGTGCACTTGATTAAGGACATTTATTAGAGGATTGAAAGAAAAATGACTGCAAAATCAGTTAAGCATAATACAAGCGCAAAATGGCGTTTATTTACTTACTTTCATATAAAAAGGGAATTGCAATTTACTCTGTCAACCAACTTTTATTTGCGACGACTTTATTTTGCGATTTACTGGAGTAAAACTAGTTTCCGACGATTAATTTTCGCGATCAAACCTTTTTTAAATCTGTTTTAAATAGAAACAGATACTTTGAGGACTGGTTCGCGGCGGGAAATATTTGCGATGATTAGGCTCTCGCGAACTTCGCGATAATTTCTAGCACGCGAATAAAAGTTGGTTTACAGTACATCATTCAATTCAAATCAACAAAACAAAAGTTTTTGCAGCGGTGGGATCCTCTGGGATTTTCCAAACCATGCATCACTATACATATGAAATGTTTCTTTTCCTAACTGAGAATTCACACCCAAAAAAGGTTAATCGTGTTTTATTTGATTTCTTTTCACTTCTACTGAGCATGTCAACAATATCATGTTTATAATATTTTTTAACAATAACCACAGGGGCTTGTGTAGAGAAAATAAAAAAAAGTTAGAAAATTAGTACCTCGGAGACAAAAAAAATCACGAGGTGATTTTTCTCTGAAGATCTAATTTTCTTATTTATTTTCTCTACACAAGCCCCTCTGCTATAACTTCAATACCCTCTGGTCTTCTTAATACATGTACTGGAATATTGCAGAGATACTATCTGGACTAGCTTCATTTGTGGTCATGTGGCAACCAATTCATTATTATCTTAAAGCTTTGCTGAATGTCAGAAAAGAGAGCTCTAGGCAGTGTCATGATCGTCTCCATACTGTCCCATACCCAGAATCATGAAGCCCATTGGTAACTTTGATACATGCATGGTGAAAAAGGTCTGCTTCATCTGGTTTTGTTTGTCTTTCCGAACAAAGAGCACTTGTTATCTCCACAGGCACTGGATGCTTCATCAATACTCCCGAAGTTTGACTGTTGGTCATTACATATGACACATGTCTCTCATCATCTTGCCAAATGTATGCATGAAATACGTGGCGATAATGAACAGTATTCGAGCTCAAAGTACATTCAATATTTCAAAATAGGAGCGAAGCAACGCGGACCTACAAAGCCTCAGAGGTAGGATTAGGTGCCCTGGAAGAATGAGCATCCCCTGCCGATCGAACACACCCGCCGTGTGCTCCTTGTCATAATTGAATTTTCCGACAAGGCCACCGTACCGACCATAGAGCCCATGAAACTATGAATGATGTCCATTTCCTAGGAAACTTGGGACATCTTTTAAGAATGGTTCTTAATAGAATGACGTGACTTGTTCTATTCCCGACAAAGCAATATTGAATACTCCAGATCTTTCTGTAGTCTCTGTAGCAGTCCTTTAATGGTTTAGCTAATCAAATATAGTTTTAATTGCAGCCTATGACCTTAAATAATCAATATAGCTTCTCCTGAGATTAAAGAAATATACCTAATACTTTGTTCAAAATATAGTAGAACATATCATCGTTATAAAAATTCTGCTACAGTGTAGTATTTTGTAAACAGGCACTTAATTCATACGGTAAAATAGTTTTCTACTAAACAATAACAATAACATATACCAGTGTGTTGTATAGTAGAAAACTAAACGTGCTAAGATATTGCAATACTATGCTGTCAATCAAAGAAGGGAATCAATAATTAACTGAAAAGCACGAAAAAAGCTTGGCAATTTTGGAGATGATAGCAGTTTGGGTGTTTTGTAAGGGTCGGAATTAACTTTTTTAACTTTAGATATTTCATTATATCGGGACAAATGTCATTTTCACACACATTTATGTGAATTTTTCCTCTCTAGTCTAATCTGATTTTCTTATCTAGAATACAGACAGAATGACCGCTATCTTTACATTTACACTATTAATATTATTTCAGATCTCTTTTGGAGAGGAATTGAACGAAGAGAAACGCCTCCTTCTTAGTGATCCACAACAGATTCAGTCTGAAATCCACGCCTTGCAACAAGAAGTGGAACATTTCAAAGTCTTGGCAGCAGAGTTCCAGGCCCAAAAACAAGAAAACCAAGCCCTCAAAGCAGAGGTGGCGGATCTTAAACAAACATTTGGACTACAAGAGGCGGATCTAAATCAAAGGTTTGGACTGCTGGAATCTAGCTCTCAGAAGTCTGGTACATATATTTTTCTTAATTTAGTGATACAATTTATAGCATTTATAACAGTTTCTTTAATCATAATCTCTTTTATATATTAAACGTCTTTTTTTAAAGGTTCAATATATATTAGATGGGGAAAACACAGTTGTCCGAAATTGAATGGAACGGAATTGGTCTATGAAGGTACGTCAAAAACCGCATTTGTTAATAATTCTAAGGAGCATAGTGTATCTAAGGCACCTACAGAACTACTGTTTTTTTTAAAATTATATCAACATGTCTTTCCTTTTATCATCTCTATTTTCTTTCTGTTATGTTTCTCGACGAAAAACAAGTTTAAACTGACCCTTTTTCGAAGGGTCTATTATAAAAGTATATTAATGTGATATATATATATTTTTAATTATAATTGCCATACAGGAACAGCAGGAGGTAGCTATTATACAGAGACTGGTAATGGTGCTAATACTTTATGTCTCCCACATGACCCTGAATTGCTACCGGATCATTTCACACTTAAAAGTGATGGTGGTCACTTCAGCCACATCTACGGCGGTGAATATCAGTTTAGCTTAGGCAAGGTCGTCGTGCAAGACGATGTTCCTTGTTCTGTCTGTCGAGTCAAAATGGCGACTTCATCGATGATGATTCCCGCCAAACGATCGTGTTCAATTGGATGGTCTAAGCAGTATTCTGGTCTTCTGACAGCCAATACTTATTATGCCAATAAAAACGAGTATCTCTGTGTAGATGAGGACCCAGACTTCATTGAGAGATCTCGACAAAATGAGAATGGTAGACTCTTTTATCCCGTGAAGACAATCTGTGGCACTCTACCGTGTCCACCATATAAGAATGCGACATTGGTGTCGTGCGTTCTTTGTACAATGTAATTATTATTAATTTCAGCTATAAATACATGTATGCACATTAATATATTTTAAAAAATGATGCGATGCATGAGCTGGATGCGCATTGTATGTGTAATAATTTCAGGAAAATAAACAAAAGAAAGCTTGTTCACCTTTTTTTCATTTTATTATAAAAATCAAAGAATGAAATACAGCATAAAATATTTTGCACGTAAGATATACGTGCTCTTTGTCGTATTCGGGAAATGGATGGAAAACTAGACAATTTGGTGTGAAAATAAAGCTTTGCAATTTGTATTAAAACGTTTATCAAGATGTGTTCTAATGATAGATTATATTTTCTGACAAGGTCATTGAATCCACAAGTCAAAATTTGCGAAATGATGACTATAACCGAGGCTATTGATTTCCTTGTTTCATCAACTTATTGGTCAAACGATTACTTTGTTTAAAAACTATTCACACGGAGACCTTGCGTGCCGAATCAATTAGGAAACAATAACACCATATGCAGGTGATGATGTGGTATATTGCTGCATAAATAAAATATTTTTCTGTGATATTTCCCCCAGTTTACACTGATGCATCAGATATACATAATTCCTATTATAAACGTATACCTATACTTATTTAATTAATGCATCTTTACTGATACATTTAAATGCGTTTTATCTCTAACTTCCGATATGAAACACCTTACCCTGCTGGTCCATGATTCCCTTAGATATTGTTGTCTTATAATACGTACGCAGAAATATGACATGTTCGGTAACAGAAATGCAAACTCAGAATCTCGTTATTAAAGTGTGACAATACCGTACTTAGAATAAAAGACCCAAAAAGGGACTTACTAAAAAAGAAACCAATCTAACGCCAAATTGCTCATACAAAATCTTTTTTTACTCCTCGACATATCAAGAAATATTCTGGATGTATGGGGGATTAAAAATACCCCGAAAAAATATACACTGTATTGCTGTTTAATCTTACCCAAATCCATTAGCAGTAAAATGAGGTAATTAATGGCCCCTCAACCTGATAGCTTGTTTGTAAATTCTTTTTTAAAAGTAATTTTCTGTTTAAAATTTTAAGATCTTTTATTTATGATCTTTTTTTTAAGAAGGCACCAATTAATGAAAATATGTCTTCCGCTCAATAATGGAACCTGCAAAATTAATTTTAGCATTTTGAAAGTAATTAGTAGAGTCAGTTATTAATAATTCTATTTAAGCATACATGATGTTACAACATTTCTTCTATCATGTGCAGTTTTCTCATATTGATGTTTCTCTTCGATACTTTACGATTTCAAATATTTAATCTTGAAAATTTCTTTTGATACAAAGACGGCACAATTTGTTATCCCTATTAAATCAATTTGATGTTTGAGATATAAAAGTCAATGTTCCTTTATTTTCTTGAAAAAGCAAAATGCCTTTAAACAATTGTGAACGCTTATGTTCATTTTGTCAAATTAATACCCAAACTCATCACTTGTACAATGATGCACAAAAATGACTTTTCCTTTCAAGGGGATGTGCAATGTGGTGAAAATAAACATATATAAAAGGAATTATCCAAACCAAGGGAACAAAATATGATGAGTTTTATACTAAAGTATGTGTTGATGAAAATTCCTAAACAAGTTTTGAGATCTGTGAGGAAGACAATTCAAAACTTATTGTCAAGGTTGAGTTTGTGTTCATGAAAATTCCTGTACAAGTTTTGAGATCTGTGAGGAAGACAATTCAAAACGTATTGTCAAGGTTGAATAATTTTATTAAACGAAAGCCAAATTCCCAGGACAAAAGTCCAACTTTGTGAGACCCAAATAAAGTTTTTGTCACAAGAAATACATTTGTGAATTACATGTATTAAAACCCTAGCACAAATCATTCAAAAGTAAAGTCAAAGGCTTGATTTTTTTCAAAGTAGACCGATCTCCATGGTCAAAGGGTCAAAATTGTTTGTATCCAAAGTAATATATTGTCACTAATAATACTAATGAAATATGGAGGCCCTGGCTCCAACCTTCTAAAAGGTATGGTTTATCAAATTTGAAAAAGAGCCAAACTCTAGTCAAGTTGAATAGGTACAAATATTGAAACCAAATAGAAGGTCTTGCTTTATATATTCCACTTGTAATGAAAACCATATCTTGAACAGTAAAAGAAATAAGATCAAGGTTAAAGTTTGGAAATATTTTGCAAAAGTCGTACATTCTCCAGGGTCAACTAAAGAGGTCAAATATGTTGGGACACAATGAAAGGTCTAGTCATAAGTAATACACTTGTGAAAGCCATAGCTTCAAGCACTTAAAAGCTATGAGCAATGTTAATATTTTTGCGAACATTCTAAAAGACTAACAGACAGCTACACAGACAGACGGACGAACTGTCAAAAACATTATAATGCCCCTTTGATTACGGGAGCACAAAAATATAACAAACGTATATTATGATTTTGTACAAAAACAGTCTAGATAAAATCAATGAAATTGAAAGAAATCATACGTGTACATGTATTCATATTTTACACAAATAATTTTTAAGAAGTTAATCATACCATTAAATACAAGGGTTAATTAAGGAACCAAAGGCAAAATGTAAATAACTTATATGTACATAGCAACTTATATCAGAAATACTTTTTGATTGATTGATTGTATACTGTTTAACGTCCCTCTCCAGAATATTTCACTGATATGGAGACGTCACCATTGCCGGTGAAGGGCTGCAAATTTAGACCTATGCTCGGCACTTACGGCCTTTGAGCAGGGAGGGATCTTTATCGTGCCACACCTGCTGTGACACGGGGCCTCGGTTTATACGGTCTCATCCGAAGGACCGCCCCATTTAGTCGCCTTTTACGACAAGCAAGGGGGTACTGAGGACCTATTCTAACCCGGATCCCCACGGGAAGAAATACTTTTTGAAATAAGTGGTTAAAGATAATTGATACTAAGAATTTCTGTATTAAAAAATAGATTAAATATAGGGGGATAACAAACAGTTTTCATACTCAAGAGTCCATTAAACAACACAAATCAGGAGAAGAGCAAACAGGGACATCTAAAACATCAGAGGTGGGATTAAGTGCCATGGATTAGTGAGCATCCCCTGCCGATATATTTATACATGTATCAAAATACATGTATAAATGTATCGGCAGGATATGAACGTAATTTATCACATGTACTTTGATCAAAGTATAGATTATGACATTGTTATATATTGTTTGCTTAAGCTAGATGTCATCCAGGAAGTACATTGTGGTATCTCACATTGATGTACTTGATTCGTACCGTGACATTCCTTTCTATACTAAATAATAACACAAGTTGTATACTATAAACTAAGCGTACTGATGTGTAATAATGCTGTATTGTCAATCAAATAATGAAATCAAATATTAACTGAAAATCACAAAAAATCTTTACTTATGTTAAAAGAACCAAACGTTCAAAATAAATCGAATCCAGTTTAAAACTGTAGGATTGGCAAATGATAGCAGTATACATGTAGGTGTGTTGCAAGGCTCAGACTCAAATTGTTTAACTTAAAGATATTTCGTTATGTATCTGGGCAAATGTCATTTTCACACACGTTTATAAATGCATAGCAGTGTCCTTTCTATCCTTATCTTATTTTATTGTGAATAAGAAAGACAGAATGAAGTTCACTATTTTTACCTTCACATTATTTTTATTTCATATTTCTTTTGAAGAGGAATTGAATGAAGAGAAGCGCCTTCTTCTTAGTGATCCACAACAGATTCAGTCCGAAATCCACGCCTTGCAACAAGAAGTGGAACATTTCAGAGTCTTGGCAGCAGAGTTCCAGGCCCAAAAACAAGAAAACCAAGCCCTCAAAGCAGAAGTGGCGGATCTTAAACAAAGATTTAAACTGCTGGAATCCAGTTCTAAGAAGACTGGTACGTGTTTTAATAAAATTAAGTTATTTTCAATGATGTCAATTAAACAGATGAAGAAGCATTTTATTGGAATCTCTTTTGCAATTTTGTCAATTTGATCTCTTTCTAAAGGCTCCCTATATACCAGATGGGGGAAACACAGTTGTCCAAAATTGAATGGAACAGAACTGGTATATGAAGGTAAGGCAAAATTTATATATTAGTACATATTTCTAAGGTAGGTGCTAGATTAAAACATCTGTGTTTATAAATGTCATTGTAGAATCAGAGTAACCCAACTAAAGAAAGTGTATTATTTAGTGTATTGAATTCGTCTGTTATTTTGACCATATTTTCTAAACGACACAATATTGAAGCTGATATTTTCAAAGAGTCGGTTTTGATTAAAGAATCGTTATGACAATTGATAGGAACAGCAGGGGGCAGTTACTTTACAGAAAAGGGCAATGGTGCAAATACCCTGTGTCTCCCACATGATCCCGAATTGGTACCAGATCATATCGCACTTACTCCGATTGGATTCAGTCATATTTACGGTGGGGAATATCAGTTTAGTTTGGGAAAGGTTGTGATACAGGATGATGTACCCTGCTCGGTCTGTCGTGTTAAAATGGCGACTTCTTCGATGATGATTCCCGCCAAGCGATCTTGTCCGACTGGGTGGACCAAGCAGTATTCTGGTATACTGACAGCCGATGCTTATTATCATGAAATAACCGAATATCTATGTGTTGACGAAGATCCTGACTTTATTGAGAGATCTCGAGGAAATGATGAAGGGAGACTCTTTTACACTGTGAAAACTGTTTGCGGCTCTCTACCGTGTCCACCGTATCAGAATGCAACAGTGGTGTCATGCGTTGTATGTACAATGTAATCATATATACCCGGTAATTCATTTCAGGAATAGACTAACGTGTACACATTATTATAATTTCAACAATTGTGCCATACATGAGCTGAGTGCGCACTTTAATAATTTTAGGAAAATAAACAATAGAAATCTTGTTAAATCCACGTTAGTCTTCTCTTCCCTCTGATAATTAAAAGAATTAACAGAAAGTATAGAGTAAAATACTTGCATGCAGGATATACATGCATCCCAGTCGTAGAGTTACACCTGCTGTGCACGCCTGGTTATGATCAGGAAACGGTAAAAATATAGACAAGTCGGTGTGGAAATAAGGCATACCAATTTTTCCAAAAGAAGAAGCCAATCAAAATGCGTCACAATGATATAATATATTGCTAATTTAAAAGGTCATTGTTATAAAAATTTTATGACTGAACAAGACTATTGTTTCTTCAACTTAAACTAAAAGATTGTCTTGTTTTAATTTTTTTTTTTTACAAACGTAGAGCATACACTTGCGTATCGAATCAACTTGGAGATATAGACTCCATATGCAGGTGATAATGGTCCATTGACCTTTGACCTTGACCTAAGAATTTGACCTACCTTTAAAAAAACTTTAATCTTACCTTAACGGTAAGGTTTAGGGCTTTCATACTTCATATGCTTAATCATCATGACATGACCTTTCCTAGAATACCAACAACTTTGACCCATTGACCTTGACGTTTGGCCTTCTTTAAAAAAAAACAAAGTTTAACCTTGGCCATAGCATTTGAACGGTTAAAGCTAGGGCTTTCATACTTCAAATATGTAATCCCTGTGACAAGACCTTTCTTTAGAAACCAACAACTATGACCCTTTGACCTTGACCTTAGAGTTTGACCTAGTTTTAAAAACTTTAACCTTGGCCATAACTGTTGATTAGGTGGTGCTAGGGCTTTCAACATATTTTATTTGCATTTGGAAAAGTTTAAACTTCGCTGTGTTGCCGTACGGGGGGCATCAGTGTTTCACAAATACTATAACATTTTGTTTTCTTTTCTTATATTTATTTGTAATGTTTCCCCCAGTGTTCACTGATGTCCTAAAAATAGCAGCATTAACAAGATGTGTTCATGAAACACTAACCCGTCTGACAACATAGTGAGGGTTAAACTTTTTCAAATGCAAATAAATTATCTTAAGACCCAAATTAAGGCCTCATAAGAACTAGATGCTGTCATGAGACAGTAATACCCGTACTAAGGTGTTTGCCTCTAAATGCACACTCCTTTAAATTGGGCTTTACCAAGAAAAAAGTCAATATAATTCGA
>NW_026919619.1:0-16099 GCF_032062105.1 Saccostrea cuccullata
ATGCAGCCAATGTTTCCTGGAGATTTGCTTTTAATGAATGATGTTTGTTAATTTTAATAATGTAAATCATGGTACACGTAGCGTGTTTTTTATGGGTGGGTTTGGCTGCTTTAAAAATTATGACTTACTGGAATGAATGATTTTGTCTGAGAGATTTTAACCAACTGGATTTGATTATCCGATTTCTGGTTATTAAAATTACTAAATGGTAGGTTTGTCCGAGAAATTCCAACTAACTGGAATTGATGAGTTTGTCTGAGAGATCATAACTTACGGAATGGTTAAGTATATATGAGAGATTTTAACTTACTTACAGGAATGGATGATTTTGGTAGGTAAATTCTGACCTACGAGTAAGAGCCTCGGTTAACGTCCCTACGTTCCATATATACAGGACTAGATTTACATGTATCTCAAAAGGGAATAAAATGTAGACGAGTTTGTCTGAGAGATTATAACTTACAGGAATATAATATGATCGAGTTTGTCCGAGAAATTATAACTTACAGGAATGATCGAGTTTGTCTGAGAAATTATAACTTACAGGAATATATGATCGAGTTTGTCTGAGAGATTATAACTTACAGGAATATATGATCGAGTTTGTCGAGAAATTATAACTTACAGGAATATATGATCGAGTTTGTCTGAGAGATTATAACTTACAGGAATATATGATCGAGTTTGTCGAGAAATTATAACTTACAGGAATATTTGATCGTGTTTGTCTGAGAGATTTTATCTTATACTGGCACGAATGAGTTTATCTCAGAAATTATAACTTACTGAATGGAAGAGTTTGTCTAAGAAATTCCAACTAACTGGAATTGTATGAGAGATTATTGTACTTTATATCAGTTTGTGGTTTTTAAAGATTTTATTCAACTTTTAATAAAGAGATATAATATTCTTACCAAGATATGTCTTAGTATACTAATGTTCACTTACAGAAGTTAATACATCAAAATTATACAAACACCCGAACTGCACACTTAAAGACTTTAAGGTTCATTATTCCGAGTTTGCCATACTTGCACGTTCTCAAAACAGTCTGTCTGCAATATGCTACCATGTGACATCAAAAACTTATTAATGTACCTTGATTATTTATCTCTATTATAATAGAATAGGGTCTGGACGTTAGTTTCACATGCAACATTACAGAACACAAAAACTCTCACTTGTCTGAAATTTGACCTACGTACCGTTAACTGGTCATTTGATCTGAGGAGACCAAAGGCCGGAACCGTTCCCGTATGGACTTCGGGTTCCAGGACACTGGTTAATGTAAAATTAATTCTCTGAGAAGATTTTCTCGTCAGAAATTTAACACCCCGTATTATGACATTTATAATGGAATACAAATTTGTCATTATACGTGGTTATAAATGTTGTGTGGACCTTCTCGGCCATTTTCCTTTCAGTTTTGACAGAGACATATTGCTTCGGCCCTCCTGATCTATTGGTATAATGGACGCGGGATTCACCACGCAAGCTTAAAAGGATGAGTTTACCATATGAGTGAATGAATGAGAAAAGGAGGAAGTAGAAAACCCAAAAGAAGAGTTTTATGATTATTTAGAGTCCTGTCAAATTCAGTGAAGGAGCTGGGTAGAGAAATACCAGAGTCGATAAAAACAGCAAGGCCCATAATGAAGCAATTGCAGTAATATCAATAAATGGCACAACCAAACATTGTTAGTTTACTAGGACAAAATTTTACAAAATTCCCTCGATAAGTCAAATATTTAAAAAAAAAATCAAATGAAATAATTGCATACCCAGTAAGAGGGCACATCGATCTATAAAGTAGTTATATCGACAAAATCACTCCCCCTCCTCCTTCAGGTGTATCTACGGTCCTAATATTATACATAATTCGATAAAATAATGTCGAAATATACAGGTGATGCGTAATGGAATCAGTATTTCTATTTAAATTGAAATGCATTATTTCAATGACTTTTTAACACAGTTGAATTTTTAGCATTACTTGCATAGCATGTATCTTGTAATATGATTGCATTTATACCAGTATGTCAGGCACTGATTTCAGAATTCTGTAACAACTCACGAGCAGGTGCGCGGAAACATCACAGCGAAGGGAGAATTCCTAGTGAAATGGTCTCCCTAAGAATGACAAAGGCCTGACACCCGATAGCGATGTATCACTTTGTGTATATACCTACAGTACCGTATCCCTATCTGTATCGCTACCTCGTCACCTTCATACCTCGGCTTTATCTCGTCCACGTGCGCCAATGCTCGCCTCACGCCACCTATAGCTAGCCATTCTTATCTTGAAATTGGTCTCGCGTGTTAAAGTGTGGCCCGCTAACATTCTTTTTTTTCTATATAATGAAAAACAATGATGTATACTACAGGGCTATTTATTACGCGATCCAAAAACTCATTCTGAACACCTCAACCCTTCAGAATCTCGTGTATTTATGTCACATCGACAGTCAGGGGCAAAATATTTAAGTTTAAAACCGATACGTAAAAGGTGGAAACGTAAGAGAACATTGCAATCAATATTTATTTTATTTTAAGATATTTTTAAAAATTATTTAGCAAATTACCACAGCCTTCTAATGTGAACCTGATTTATAATATTTCTAGTTTCGGATTATTTTGTTGTTGTTGTTTTTTGGACCAATTTTAACACTTTCACAGTTAAGAAACTGTTGCGTTATTTCCAAATACTTTTCTGTTATTGTACTATTATTATCTTTTTTTATATTCAATGAATGTATTTATTTTTCTAGTTGGAGAACTGTCGATTTAACTTGACGTTTCCCCGTCTCTTTTATGTTTAACTTTGAATGGGTGCTTCATTTTTGTTCATTTTTATGAGCAATGGTTGTTGAAATTGTGAACAGGTATAAAATTATAGTCTTTCAGACACATAAAAATTTCACGCACCCTCCGTTTCCTTTCTGTAAATAATATAATGAGACGTTATTGGATAATGCGTTTTGTAAATGCTATCTATTCTGCACTCCTATTGGTTGAATCATGTCCCACAGCGACCTGTTATTTAAGTGTTTCTAACAATGGAATTTTAAGATTTATTGACAGAGTGCGTCTGACATAATATCAAAAATGTGTATCCCATGTGCTCTGCGATAAAACAGAAGAAATGCAATATAATCATTTTACAGAAAACGTTTTTCAAGTTACGATGAGATGTGAACAGAGTAAATGTATGGTTCACTTTAGACAAAATTTACATCTCAAAGACAAGCTCCACGTTCGTCCAATATCAAAGCTAATTCATCTGTTCAGAATGTACTAGGCACGGCGTTTATTTACGAGAAAAACGAGCTTTTTACGACATTTGTTGAGTTTTTCGTGCTTGTTTTTATTTGTTTTTGCTTTTGTAAAGTCACCAACATCGAAAATATTATCAACTTTTTGACCGCTATTGTGTTTTTTCTCTAGACCCTTGAAAAAATTAATTCTTTGAAAAAGGAAGTTTGATTTTCTGCAAGTGCAAGAATTTTAAAAATAGAATATAAACCATATAAAGATAAAAGCAGTTAAATTTAGATAAGTTAAATAGTCTTGAAACTATCGGATAAGGATTTAAATTCCAAATCAGAAGAACTAATCTTAGTTCTCTTGCATTCAGAATTGTTTCATTATACAATATTTCAAAACAAGAATTGAATTTAAATTTCTGAATAATAAACATTGTTGAGGGGGTTAAATTCTATCCTTTAATTTGTCAACCCTTTTTGGCTATCAAAATGGAGGGGGGGGGGGTACTAGTATGTTGGTATGTCTGTATTACTTTGGGAGGGGGTGGGACACTCATTATAGACACAAAATATATTTATAACCCATCTGCTTAATTAATGCTAGTAGATGTTTTTTTTTTCAATATTTAAAAAAAAGAATTTCAGATTCTATAAAATGGTAACAAATTTCTTTATTAAAAAAAGAATTCAGGCTTTATTGCTGAAAGCAGTGAGTTCCGCTCCCAGATCTCCCCTTCACCTGTTTAAAGTATTTTAATTTTTTTTTTTTTACATTAATTAAAACACTGAAAACAAAAATCCACGAATTTAACTCGTACTCTGTTTGTTTGACAGAAGCATCACTGCGCGTCCTTACTAAGGGAGACATGTGTTGACCGGTGGCTATGGCTTATTATGAGGGTATTTACCGATTGTGGACGGTGATGCAGACGGATTGATATTATAGTTTGGTCCTAATACTGCGGTTTTGTTTGATGTTTAAATCTTACTTCTCTGCTTAGTACTAGAAAATAACGCGCCACCGGCGTAGATAGATGCTATCAGATCGAGGCGAGTGATTGGTCATTTGTCAGGCTACGTAATACCTTTTATAGTCCCACCAGTAGGACAAAATTGTGTTTACTCGACCTGAACATGGCTGGATGCTGGAATTTTTCTCATTCTTTCTCATTGTTCACTTTCAACAAATCTTGCCCACGTTCATATACTAGTACTTTAAACTACTACAGAAGAAGTTTATGGGCAACAACGCTCATCCTACATCCACTTTCATCCTTAAAAATAAATTAAATAAAATGCCCCAAAAAAGTTGTCAATTTCCTGTACTAATTATAGACTATTGAGCTTCAGTGCTGTTCGATCCCGTCTCTGATGAGTTAAGTATGTTTGCTCTGCTCCCAATGTGTAGTCTTTCTATGGATTTTTTGGCTTGATTGCTGTTTTGCAACGGTTAGATCGTTCGTTCTATTGTTACAGAGTAAGGAGTTGATCCTTAAGTCGCGGGTTTGAATCCAACTGTTAGCTATGGAGACCAGTCCTCCGGATGAAATCGTATTTTACTGAGGCACTGTTTTACAGTAGATGCTAGCAATGGTACCTCACTGCTTAAAGACGTTTTAAAGTTCTGAGTATATCTCAAAGGTCAGATCAAAGGATCTTAAGCAAGCAAGCAATTAAACAAAACTGTTCGTCATCTCCAAGCTTCATATTAATTTATGTGTTACTAAAAAAGCCATTTGTTTTGTCAGTTTCGCCTAAGAAAATCCGAGTAGATGTAAATTTAGAGACGGTAATAGTGTGTATAGTAATGCCAATTATTTCCGATTCACAGAACACAAATTAGGCATTATCAAAAAAAATACAAGTCGGGAAAAATGACCCATCTCTTTATTCCACAAAAACGTTTTTAAAACACGAAAGCAGACCTGTGCGTGATGTACTTTTGTTAACCTAACCTGTGTCAGAAGACAGACTTTCTCACAACGTTGTTATACAACTTCGCACCGGAAGTGCTAACACGCAAAGTGTCCGGGTGTTGTTTTCGAGGGAAAGGTGACGACACCCTGTTATCTTGTCATCATTATTCCTCTGTTTTCGTGACGTCCATTACACGTGACCTCTATCTGTAAGGCGATATTGTTCGTGTGATGAGCGTTTTTATCTCCGGAATTCACTAGACCCGAGGGCCTTTAATAGAATCATTAGAAATTCTGAGCCACAATTGAAATATAAATCAATTTTCCTTTTAAGGTTGTTTTACTTTTCAATTATCTCTTTAAAACAGTTTCAGACGTGACCTATACTATATATTTCAAGCGTTAATGCGAGCATGATTTATGTTGGCCGGGGGTCGCTGTGATCTCCTCGTCGTAATGACTGATGGTCATCAGTGCTGATGTCTTAATTAGAGGTTTTAAACTCCGCAGACGGCTTTATGATTCGTGGGGCCCGGTGTCCACTTTGTCGCGTGCCTGTTGACGACACTGTCACCAAGTCCCGTACAAACTCAGAGTAAGCAATACAAAGCAGACAATGTCACCAAGTCCCGTACAAACTCAGAGTTAGCAATACAAAGCAGACAATGTCACCAAGTCCAATACAAACTCAGAGTAAGCATCACCGTCCCGTACAATACAAAGCACACACAGGCACCAAGTATAATACAAACTCAGAGTTACCAATACAACGCAGGCACTGTCACAAAGTCCAAGCTAAGAGTTATCAATAAGAATCTTAATCACAAGAATAAAAACGAATTCTAAATGCAGTATTTTTAATTGCATGGAAATACTGCATTTTATACCTATAAATATACAAGATCATCTGAATAAATAGACATTGTTTTACCTTTAAAAATCTGTCCCTATACAAATCTATACGAAAAAAGTCTAGCATTTCTAATTTTTTGCCGAGCGGGCATACAAAAATCGATGTTGGACTGCTGAGTGAGATGTAGGACCGCTTACGTCACGGAATGGGCGGAGCTTAATCTCATTCTCCTTCGTTGGTGTTCAAAAGTGACGGTCCTGCTGTTACATCACGAAAGACAGTACAAAATACATGTTTGTAAAAAAATAAAATGAAAGATAAAACAAACATATATTGACTGAGTTCTTGAGCAATATGCGTTCTGTCGACCCTCGAACCAAACTGTCTGCCTGAGTCTTGGGTCTGACAAAACGCATGTTGCCCTCAAACTCAATAAATGTATAATGTTAAGATGTAAAGAACATATTACGCCGATGAATACTTCGAAATTACAGATATATGTATGTAGACCTTGTAAATTACACATGATTAATTAAACCATCCTCGCAATGTCACGGTTTGCGAGTCGGAAATCACAAAATCTTGACATTGTGAGGATGCTATTATACTTACTTTGAGATATTTACATGTACAGATGATACTGTACTGCATGTGGATTAAAAAAATATATCAACTAGTGCTAATTGTAACGGAGACCGTTACAGATGTTCCCCAAACGCTCCCCAACTCCCAAATAGGACAAAATCTATGCATAAATTTGAGACTTTAACAACGCCAAGTTCATTCAAATTTTAGCATTGCACGCGTGCACATGTGAATGCATGTGCGTAATGACCATATCATCTTGTCTACACAATCTATACATTTTAATATACTAAATATTAAAGTATTTAATCCAAAAGTATTTAAAAATGCGCTCATTCAAGTGCATTTTTGATTTAACTCATTTCACGTGCACGCACGTGCATACATGAGCATGGTGTCCATATCTTATTGTAGACGTCCATTACATCTCTCTATATTCTAAATCCCACTCCGTTTGGTTGAAAACCAAAGCAGCTATAGCTGTTTGAAGTTTCAGCCAATCAGATTACAGCGCAAGTACACGCACGTGTATGCATGTGCATGGCGACCATATCATGTTGTAGAAGTTCACTATATCTATCTATGTTCCAAATCCCATCCTGTTTGAGTGATAACCAAGGGAGTTATAGCTATTTAAAGTTTAAGCCAATCAGATTGCAGCGCACGTGCATGCACGTAATTTTATGATATATGCTATATATCATGTTGTAGGATATATTAATGCATGGCTATGTTCAAAATTTCATAGGATTTCGTCGAAAAACAATAAAGATATAGAGACTTTAGTTTCAGCCAATCAGAGCAAAGCGCACGTGCATGCGCGTGAGATCTTGCTATTTTGACCATATCATTATGTCTATACTACTAATAAATAATCAAATTATGAGTTTCAAAGCATTTTATCAAAAAATAAAAAAGTTACGGTTATATCTATTATATTGGTCAATTCACGTGTTGCACGCGCACCCTCTTGCAAGCACGTGCGCGCAAAATGACCTTGATTCCACAAATCTACATAACATGTCTACTGACCCTAAAAAGGTTTTACCTACATCGGATGAACAGTTTACAAGATCACTCCCGGACAAAAAAGTACCCAGGAAGAAGAAGAAGAATAATAATAATAAGAAACAGAGTAAAAACAATATGTTCCCCAACTTCGTTTGGGGAACATAATGAACAATCTGAAATACTATTATATTATTACAGAAAACGCAGCCAATGTTGGGAACAGCAATCTATAAAAATGCTATTATTGGACACCTCATGCCTTTGTTGAATGAAAAACGTAGGTCCACATTTTAAATGAAAATATTGTATGCTCTATTTACACTCGTATGTATATTGTATTTTCATGTTTCTATTTTAAATTCTTCATTTCTATGTCCAATTAATCGAAGTTTCGGGAATATATAGTTTGAATGTACATATTCAACTGTGACCTAATTGAATTTTTGTAATTTATATGTAGAGAGAGGACGTCATAAGTTTTTAGAACTTGTGCCCAATCCCTTTGTAATTAGAAATTACAATAAAATATGATCAAACCATATAGTTTTTTTTCCTATCCATTTATCTGTCGGTTTCTTTGTACACCAAACTCTTGCAATGGATTTCATGTTTCACAGGTATACTCCTTAAGACCTTTCTTGGGGTTCATACAACTTTTTCTATATCGATACGTATCACGATATTTGAGACACGATACGATATGTATCGCGATATGTTTAATTGCTTATAAAATCTTTTTTTGCATTGAAATAAACAAATTATTTCTTTGCAAATGAGAATAATTTATTTCAATTAATTGTTTATGTGTTGTAAAGCAAAAATATTTTACTCGGTGTTAATTATTATTTATTATTTATTTCATATCTATATTTATATTTAACTTATTTATTTTATATATTGAACCCCAAATGTTAAATAAAGAAAAGCAGAAGTCAGATTTTTTGGGGGATATTTCGATATTTTTTCAAATGTATCGATATGTGTATCGTCCTCATATATATCACTATATATCGATATATCGTCCCAGCCCTAATTAACATAGGCCATGACTTTTGAACTAAGGCTTTCAAGCTTCACATTAGTATTTATCTTGACAAGACCTTTTAATAGATACTAATATAAATATTTTGACCATGACCTTAGAGTTTGGCCCATTCTTAAAAAAATCTCTATCCTTCGTCCTATCTTTTGGACAGTTAGTACAAAAGGCTTTTATATTTCACAGGTTTATTCCTTATGAAAAGACATTCCTTTGACAACCAACAGTTTTTACCTTTTGACCTTGACCTTGGAGTTTGACTTACATTTGAGAAAGTTCAACTATCGTCATAAGTTAGCCACGGAGGCATCAGTTTTTCCCATAAACATCTTGTTTTTGTTATTTGTTTTAAACAAATGTGAATTATTATTTGGGTTTCAATAAACCCACTTTAACTCCTATCTTGTAATAAATCTGAAAGGATTAAAACGCCATTATGTCAGACTTGGGACATAATGTTATGTGATAAAGTGAAAGCGAATAATAAAGTGAATCGCCAAATGTTGATTTTCCTGATAACTCTTATTTTTTTCCTGGTTTGTAGAAAATCATCCTTTCACTATCTTTATATAAAAAAAAATTAAGATAAAAAAAAATCAAAATGAAAAACTCTTTGTGCCATTATATAAGAGCAATGATCACTCATCACTGAATTCAATCAATCATTTTTTTGAATCTCTTGACTTCACTATTCGAATTCGAAATACCGTAAATTTTATTAAAGGGCCTAATTCAAACAGCTGTATTTAGTAATCTGTGAAAAATCTTATTAACCTGACAACAACAATTTAAATGAAAAAAAAAAAACAAAACATTTTTGTTTCAACGTACTAGCCATTCAGATGTTTAAAGTTGATCTTACTTTTAGTTTTTATAGAAATGAATTTTACAGTTTAAAAAATACGTTGTTAAAATAATAATTAATAGAGTTTTAACCTCTCTCTCTCTCTCTCTCTCTCTCTCTCTCTCTCTCTCTCTCTCTCTCTCTCTCTCTCTCTGTGTTGTGTGTGTGTCGATAAGTTAAAAGTTTATTTCAATGTTTTTTTCTAAAAAAAAAATTCCATATCTATATTAATGCAAAATACTTAAAGTTCGATAAAATGGGGTCAAAAAATACTTTAAAGGAATACTATTTTTAGTAAATACAGTGTATAAATATAAAATCTTGAATACAATATACCTGTAACTTTTACCTTGACAGCTCATATTACATGAGTATTATGCCATAAGCGAAAATGAAAAGGTAAACCTACATTTGATAAAAGCAATGAATTTTCATGCGATTTTTATCAACATTCTACATGAGCGAGCAGATACAACAAACTGTTCTTAATGTTTGATTTGATAAATAGAAACTAGTCAAGGAATTCAAATGAAAACACAACGTGCAAATGCGTTAATTATGGCGAACAATTATGTTAACTTTCTCACGACACAAACCACAAGAGCCGCATGTGCAGGAATGTCCAATGTCTCCGAGGTGATGTGGGAAATCTTGACATGTAAGGGACGCTGCACGTGCAGGGAGAATTATGACAAGGTAATGTTGGCCAATATTGAGTAGTTATTGCAGTTGCAGCTATTTAAAAGGACGCGCTTCATTGGAGCATGATTCCCGATAGATCGACTCAGCGGATTGGTCAATCATCATTAATCGTCGATGAAAAAGCGGGAAAAGGTGTCGCAAAATGAATGCCATTTTATTTGGTTGATTAACTGCTTTAATTGGCGCGGACAGAAATTAAGCATTTTGATGGTATAGTAATATTAGACTTAATGTCGGCTCAGAACATAAGATTATGAGAAAAAAATGCCCTGTCATAACCATGTCCGACGATTACATTTTAAATTAAAAAATGTAAAATTTAGCGCCGAAGTATAGTTAAAAATTGATTGTATGTGGACAATACAATCGCAGAAAATTAAAATATCAAATCAACTCACAATATTTAAGTTCAAAAGCAAGTTCCAAGATTTTAACAGAAAATGTTTATCGCTTAGAAAATAAATAAATTTAATTTTTTTTTTAATTTCGAGGTAAAAATTAATTAAAATATAATTGATTTAAACAGTATTTATTCAGTAAACTGAATAGATTGGGCAACGGGCTTAAAGCCTATAAATACCCTCTCTATACAACAAGTCAAGATTACAATACAATGAACAGAGTATATATTTACAATATATATTTAGATATGAGTGCTCACATACGCATTCACACACACCCTCACGCAACCATTCCCTTAACTATAATTAAAATGTATTTCCTCTCATGAGATTTATAAACTGTCTGACAGATACAAAATTTATGTTAAATGAAACGAATAAAGCGTTTTTATTGTAAAATACCGAGTGATTTTAGGTACTTTTACTTTGAGTTGATTTTACTCCAGCAGGCATGTTCATGAAACTTTCCTAAGATTTGTTAAGACGATTCCTAAGATATGACTTAGGAAGAAACTTAGGAACATCCTAAGATCAACTTAGGACGTATCATAAGATGTATTTCGACGATGACTTAGGAAGATCTTAAGTTAGGACATCCTAACTTACAATGAATACTTGTATCTTAAACATTTATCGATAAATGTATAATTTTGGAAACATTTTACGGGAAAGAAATTACATAACATTAAAAAAGGAAATACATTTACATGTCCATGTGACTTCAGTATATTTCAATGTTTGCCTTTTTTGATATTATAAAGTATTTAACACCGCTTGTAAATCGTATTGAAACAAACAAATTGTATAGTTAAGATTTATAGTTTAAAAAATAATAACCTCTAAGTGATCTACCTTCATACACGGACTGTTGAGAAACAAGAAATTATCGCTTATACTTGCAATGTTCAAAATCATAAGCATCAAAACAAACTTAGGATGATCTTAGGACAGGTATTATGTTGTTCTAAAGTTAGGAAAAACTTAGGAAAGATTCTAAATTTAGGAAAGCTTCGAGAAACTGACTTAAAACTAGGACATTTCCTAAGACGTTCTTAGGACACAAGATAGCTTCGTGAACATGCCTGCGGGTCCCCAGAACCAACCGATTCTTTGTTTACAATAAATGTAAAAAGTATATAGAAATTACCTTTTCAGCCTTTAATTACAATAATAATTTCATACGTATTTTTTCAAAAAAAATATTGAACATTATTTATACAGACTCAAAATTAAAATCCACAGCCATTTAAGACCATGAAATAAACACATTAGCTCAAGTTTTCTTTCCAACCGGCGTCACATTTTTAGTAAAGGTATATGTCTCTCACATCCTATAACTAAAGCTATATCAATAAAAAATGTCAGCTATGGTACTTTTCTGACCAATTATTATACCCCATGCAAAACGTTACGGGGGAGAGAATACAGGCACGTAGCAGCTGGTGGAAGCGCTCCCCACACTTTTTTCCCAAACATCTCTTTACTTTTAAAAAAATCTTCATTGAAAGACCACCGAAAGCTTCCTCACCCTTTTTGTTACAGTAAAGCCAAGCAAGGTTGAAGTCGTCTTGTATGAATAAATTTTGGTGCTGAGGGAAGTGGGACCTACATCCCCCTCCTCTAACTAAATAGGAGTTTCTTTTTTTTCTCTGGCTTGCCCCCCCCTTTCAAAAACGATGGCTCGTCACAATAATATACAATACTATTGACATATATGTATGTGAAAACATTCTTATTCTACTTTTTTTAGCTCACCTGAGCCGAAGGCTCAAGTGAGCTTTTCTGATCACATTTTGTCCGTCGTCCGTCCGTCTAGCTGTCTGTCTGTCCGTCTGTAAACTTTTCACATTTTCGACTTCTTCTCAAGAACCACTGGGCCAATTTTGACCAAACTTAGTACAAAGCATCCTTGGGTGAAGGGGAATTTAAATTGTTAAAATGAAGGGACAGATCCCCTCGCAAGGGGAGATAATCAAGAAAAGACAAAAATAGGGTGGGGTCATTAAAAAATCTTCTTCTCAATAACCACTGGGCCAGAAAAGCTGAAACTTATGTGAAAGCATCCTAGGGTAGTGTAGATATTAAATTGTTCAAATTATGACCCCCGGGGGAAGGGCGGGGCCACAATGGGGAATCAAAGTTTTACATAGAAATATATAGGAAAAATCTTTGAAAATCTTCTTCTCAAGAACTACTGGGCCAGAAAAGCTGAAACTTATGTGAAAGCATCCTAGGGTAGTGTAGATTCTAAATTGTTCAAATCATGACCCCCGGGGGAAGGGCGGGGCCACAATGGGGAATCAAAGTTTTACATAGAAATATATAGGAAAAATCTTTGAAAATCTTCTTCTCAAGAACCACTGGGCCAGAAAAGCTGAAACTTATTTGCACATGGAAGGATCCTGGGGTAGTTGATTTCAAAATGTCTTAATTATGATCAGTGGGGTAGGGTGGGGATACATAATGTATTACAAGGGGGAAATCTGGTAAAGAACAGAATGGTCAAAGCTTCTCAGGTGAGCGATGTGGCCCATGGGCCTCTTGTTATCTTGATAAGAGGAGGTATTGACTTGTTAAAAAATATTGCAAGGATAAATAATCTAAAATACATGTTGTATCTGTAAAAAATACATTTTGCTGAACAATTAATTTCTGCTTTGAGGTCTTGTATTTAGTTATCTGCTATTCTTTATTTGATTTTTGGATATTGTTTGTTAATCAATGGTTTGTCCTGTCCAAACCAGATATACAGGGAATATACTGTGTTCCCCGCCATATTTATACAAACACTCAACAACACGAGATGTTTTATTTAGATCACTAGAGTTCTATCAGTGAGCATGCGCATATCTAACACTAGTGCGACACGGGTTGTCTTAATCGAATACACTCATAGGGTTTGAATAAGGTCTGTTATAGTTTTAGACTTCAGGGTTTACACGTTACAGCAATGAGCAGAAAAAGGAACCCAAACTTTAGTGAAATGGAACTCCAAATACTTTTGGATAATGTGGAGAAAAATAAGGACATTATTTTTAGTAAACATTCAAATGTTGTAACCAATATTTCCAAAAAACGAGTTTGGGAGGGGATTTGTGAAAAGGTTAATGCTGTGTCTTCGGGACACACTAGAACCGTAGACGAACTTCGAAAGAAATGGTCAACCTATGCCAGTGACACGAAAAATAGGATTTCCTCAAATCGGAAAGAGTCAGTGAAGACCGGGGGAGGAATGGCACCTCCTGAGCTTACGCCGCTTCAAGATAAAATTGTTGGTATTATGGGGCCCACGGCGATCGAGGGAATTTCAGGAGGTTTAGACACTTGCGGGGAATTCGAGGATGCATGCAGCAGCCTCAGCTCTGCTTCAACTATAAGTTTACAAGGTAAAAATAAATATACCATTCATGTATATTATAAAAATGCCGCTTATTCATTGCCCAATTCAAAGTTGAACTCCGCATTTATAGAATATTTTCTCCTTCGCCTTTGTATCTCAAAATTATCAATGAAATTTTTATGTCTATTAAGTAAATAATCCCAAAAAATATTTAGCGGTTGCATATTGGCTGTAAAAGTGGGTTAGGGTAAAACGAATGCTACTGAAGTATGTAGCCTATTAATTTAGGAAGGGTAAATTATTTTTATAAGTAAGACTAAATAATTCTTTTTTTTTTATTAAGATAAACCGTCTACCAGTGGGAACAATGAAATGGATCCACCCAAAAAAGTGTCCTCCAGGAAGCGCCATATACAGGATGAGGACAATCAAAGCTCCCAAAGATTAGTCGCAATTGAAGAAGAGAGTTCTTGTAGAGAAGGAGAGACTTTCTATTGAAAAGGAGAGACTTGAAGTGGAAAAGCAGAGACTTGAAATTGAGAAACAAAAATTAATCATATCACAACAACGTCATCAAATTTATTTAGGGCAGTTAGGTGTTCAGTTTACATGTATACCCCAAGGAGCTGACACGAGCATCGCACACGAGTAAAATGTAATAAACAAGTACTGCAGACTTATTCATAAAAAATAAAACAATGAAGGTATGGTATGTTTTATAAAATAATTGTATGCTTCTTAAGAATAAACCTACAGGTATTTCTAGATTTTCGATATACATGCATGCATGATGATTTTAAAAGACAAATGTACTAAGCACAAGCTAGACAATTGCAATCAGCCAGGCATTCAATGTCTGAAAAATTCATTTACTAGTCTTAATCTGACATTTTCTCCGTCACCATTTAAATTCTCAGCGAATTGTTGAGCACGTATGTGTCCATTATCGTGGGGATCACATCCTTCAGGGAGTGGGATTCTGTCGATGATGCACATGTTGTGTAGCACTGCTGTGGCAACAAATATTTTGCACACCTTGTCGGGACTGTATAGAAGTGTTCCGCCGCTACTGTCCAGGCACCGGAAACGAGCTTTTAGCACACCAAAAGCCCTTTCTATCACGTTTCTTGTTAGAATGTGGGATGTGTTGTATCTCTCTTCAGCTTGAGAATTTGGGTTTAACACGGGTGTTAACAGCCATGGGCGCAAGGGGTATCCACTATCTCCTAATAACCAACCCTCACTTATCGTGCCGTTCACAAACAGACGTTTTAATTCCGAATTAGACCATATAAAAGCATCATGAGTACTTCCGGGCCATCTTGCAACTATATTTAAAATTTTCAAAGTTGAATCACATACATGTACTCCTTGAATGTTTATGGAGTGATAGTTTTTGCGATTGACATATAAGTGTTCGTCGATGGTTGGTGCTTTCATTCTAATATGAGTACAATCTATTGCCCCAACAGTGTTTGGAAAATGAGCAATTTCATAAAAGTCTTTCTTTATTTTGTTCAACTCTACTACATCAACTGGCATTTTAATGTTATGTTTGGAAATTTCAATCAAACAGTTTGTAACATCTTCTATTGCATTCCCTGTGCTTTGCCGAGAAATATTGGAATTCCTGTTGGTACGAATAGCTCCCCGCTACTAGCAGACCTTATTTGTATTCCTATGAAGCAGAATTTGTGCAAAATCTTATGCGTGAAATGAATAAAATACTCGCTGTGGCCTTCAACAATGACCTTGTCAGTAAATACTATTTACAGTGTATCACCTAGTCAAATGCTGACTGACGTTTTTCTTACTAATTGTTAGTCCAGTTATTAACACGCTGACTTGTCGACTGATTTTTCCGTTTTTTCCAGATCATGACAAGAAGCACGCGGCGGGTATGACCGGTCGGCAGGGGATATCCACTCCTCCATGGCACCTGATCCCACCTCTGACGTTTTGGAGGTATTTGTTTGCTCTGCTCCTATCTTGTATTGTTTTATAGACTTTTGATCATAGATACTGTTCGTTATCTCCATATGTTTCATTGACCAGAGAGACAGAACATACCACAGACAAATTAGTCTAGAAACAAATATCTAACAAATGGAATGAAATAAGTTAATCAAAATACAACCGAATGAA
>NW_026919620.1:0-15956 GCF_032062105.1 Saccostrea cuccullata
GCCATGACCTGACTCGACAATCCCCCTTCTAAAATCATATATTTCCTGAAAAATAATCTTTGTCTTGTTTGATCTTTAGTGTTCTTATAAGTATACGCTAAAACTCATATTAATGTGAACTTCAAAAAATATATATTTGGGAGTTTTGGATCATACATGTACATTCACTCTTTGCTTTGAAAACAGCTCAGGTGAATTGAAAATGAATTTCGATCTGCAATTTCAATCCAATGTTTTTCACACGTCCGCGTCGAATTGTACCTGCCGATTTCGTTGACTATCACTGAATGTTTTGATTGTAACAGATAGAAATGACGTAGCTGTATATTTCCAATTTTGCCAGTTTATGTTCCGCGGTCTAACCAACTTTTTGCTTTACTTACATTTTGTGGTTAAAGCAAAACGGCGCAATATTGTGAGCACCTAATTAATTGATTGTATATTGTTTAACGTCCCTCATAAGAATTTTTCACTCAGATGGAGACGCCACCACTTGCCGATGGGGAGTTGCAAATTTTGAAGGTTTTTTGTACTAGCAACTACTGCTACACGGGACCTCGGTACATACGGTCTCATCCGAAGGACCGGTCTCCTCTACGTCACACAGTGGGATTCGAACCCGCGATGTATGGATCAACTCCTTACATTTGCGACTTTAGAACAGTCGCTTTAACCTTTCCGCCACTTGGGCGACCAGCACCTAATCGAATGATTCAGTCACATGTGCTGATGAATACAACATTTAGGCCAAAAAATGAATAATTCGTGATTAAACAATTTTGCGTAGTAATCTAAATAATTAATGCAAATTGTAAATTTACGAATTAACCATTTTTTGACTAAAATTTGTCGTGTTCATCATCAATATGGTATCAAGGAATTTGATGTTGGTTAAGTTCAAATACCTACAAGCTACATGTATTAATATTGATATAGGTAAAATATTTTTTGTACTGGACCTATTAAACACCAATTACTCATCCGGTGTAACGTTGAATTTCGAAAAATTGACCCGGGGGTCATTTTTCAACGTTGAATACTGAGACTAAAGGTGTTGAATTTAGACCCTAATTCGTTGAAAACTGAGCCGGGTCGTGGAATTTTGATCATGAAACCGGTTCAAAATTCAACAGCATAAAAACACATATTTATGATTGGGTTTGCACTTCTGTGACTTAATTCATAGGTATGAGACCCCGTTTTGGTATTTACTGCAGAAAGTAATATTCCGTATTTGAATAAGTGATATCACCTGTTCCAATAGATGATATCACCTATTTGATTTGAATTTGTGATATCACCAATTCGAAAAGGTGATATCGCCTATTCGAATGGGTGATATCACCTTTTCCCGTCGAACAGCTGTAGTTTTTTTTTTTTTTGCTTACAAATTTATTTATTTCACTTATATATCATGTTAACAACAAGAAAATCGTAGAAAACGCATGAAAACTGGGTAGTCCGAATTTTCTTGGTTCTAGTGGTAATCTATATATTACAGGGAGCATTCATTATTGACTGTTGTAAGAAACTCAAATAGGTAATATCACCTTTACGAATAGGTGATACCACTTATTCAAATAGGTGATAGCACTTACTCAAATAGGTGATATCACCTTTTATTCTAAGCTCTCTGACTTGATGACATGATTAAGTATATAACAGCATAAAGACTTGAGTTACTATTCATGTAATCTGAAATGCATATTGACTTCATGTTTTTTTTTCTTGTGATCATATGCTATATTGCAGGAGTCCTTTTAGAAAATTTTATTAAAGTGAGTGACACCCCCCCCCCCCCGCCTAGTTTTCTCATAGAACAAGTGTTAGAATGGAGATAATTTTTTGTAAAAACAGAAATAGTATTGATTTCTCAATTAAAGATAATACAGAGTATGACTTGTGTTATGGGTCAGAATAACCCTAAATGCCAGCAAAGATCAATAACACAATTTAAACTTAACAATAATTTATTTACAGTAATATATAATAAGTATATGAAACATAAAGTACAAACTTAGCAAGAATCTAAAAATACATACATCAGAGTGTCCGTTGCTGCACACAATGTCCCAGTGAAAATATATATCCCAGTCTCTTTATAGACCTGTACATCAATGTTACTTATACGACAATTATTTTTTTATGCATCGAATTGACAGGGTATTTATACAGTAATATAAATCTAGAATATTCTAGAAATTGTTAAAACATGATATTACTGGAACAATCTGGACATACACAAAATTTAAGAATGTTCTAGATTAAATGACCGAACATGCTGACCACTCTGGAATGTTCAAGAAACTTAATGTTACTAATTATATACATAATGAAACAATACACATATCATAACACTTGATGTTTCTGAAAAAAAAATTACTACAACTTGTATTAATATTTTTTAATGTTCCGTAATTGATGAGACGTTATAATGCCTTGAAGTCTTGAATTAGGATCTACATGTGCTTTATATTAAAACATACTGGAAACCTTTTCAAAAATTGATACGAGACATAATCAAATAATTAAATTAGCATTCTGAATAACTAAATCCTCTATAATTAATCCATCAATGTATAAAACGAAACACATTTATTTAATATTAAACAGCAACAGCTTAATTTATGCTGATCCCTAGTCTCTAAGTCTTGAAGAGAGAAAACTTGTGTCTTATTCCCAAAATTTTCAAATTTTGTTTTGTCAATCTATGTTATAAAATGATTTATATTCGATAATAATGTGAAAGTTTACATTCCTATTTAATTGAGTTTACAACCAATTCTAGTTTAATTTGTCATATTTCCCAGAATGCAATCATGGCAATTATTGAAACAGAATAAAACAAAACATCGCATAGGAGATCAAAGAGATAAAATTATGTAAATAAGATGGAAAGTTTATCGAATAGGAATCGTATTTTTTCGAATAGAAATGGATGCTATTATGTTTTCGAACAACAACTTTATTGCATATAAACCAAATAATTATCGAATAAAAAATTAAATTATCGAATAGGAATGACAAAATTAGCGACTAGCAACCGATTGTTTTAAATATCAGTGACATCGAATAGGAAACGCGTGTTTTCGAGAAAAAAATATGTAAATTTTATGATATATGAATCATATTGTCACATTTCCTGTAATTGGAATAGCAATTTATCGAATACAAATTACAAATAATGGAATAGAAATAACAAGTAATCAAATACGAATCACATTCCATAGAATAAGAATGTTTTAGAATAAGAATAATCTCATTCTCAAGGTTATGGTCCGAAAGCGATCAATTTTCAAGCCGAGACAGTCTACTGACAAATAAGTTAATTGTTACAGGGATTTCAACAATTTTTTTTAAAGTCAGCATTACCTACATGCTATGGTCGCTATATTGCTCTTTTCACAAATATAACCTATCACTACAATCATTTTCGTCGATGTGTTTCATTCTAATTTTTAGGCTATAAATTTTGTTATTTTTTTACTGAATTTGACTAGATGGGATGTTCCCTCCACCTGATCAATATATATTGGGCTACTTTCTAGACTGCAGATTTTTAAGATTTTTGTTTTATGCCCTATTCGTTGTTTTGTAGTTATTTACGGATGCCATGGATTTTGGAAAGTATTGTCAAAAATAAAGTTGTCATGCTTGAAAATAACTGAAATCGTGCACTCTTCAAAATGTACATGTATACACGGGGTGATACTGTATGTTTATTTCTTTTATTCTTGAAAAGGGAAAAAAATTGAAACCGAAATATAAATAAAGTGTTACTGATAAATCCCGTAAAACAACTTCCCAGCTAAAAAAAATGTTCAGACTTTGAGGTGGGGTCAATATTCAACAGGGTCAATTTTCAACTTGTTGACGTCATCAGGTGTAAGAAAAAAAATATCAAGCTGTTGAAAAATGACCCCGGGTATAAATTCAACGACTTTTGGTCTCAATATTCAACGTTGAAAAATGACCTCGGTTCAATATTCAACGTTGAAAAATGACCCGCGGGTCAATTTTCAACTCGGGTCAATATTCAACGTTACACCGGTTATGAGAGGAATGCAGTTTGTCTCATGGGAATAATTAACAAGCACTGGTCAAGAAGAATTTTGATAGCAGAAATGTGCATGTCAAATTAGAGAGAAATTAATGAGTTTATTGTCAAGAGCTAAATGGAAGACCATCTCTGACCATGCAGCTGTTGTCTCTTGGGAGTTGGGCAAAGACAATGGCCTCATAGTTGAATGTGTTAATTATTAAAAATCTTGATGGCTAGTTCAGATCTTTCAATTAGTTATTTGGTGTAATGTAATTAAAACAAATTGATATTTTAAAATACATTATTTGATTAAAACTAAATTAATATTGTGTGATATAATAAAAACTAATTATACATATTTACATTGGAAAAAAAAATACATTATTTTCAGTTTTTATATATTTGCAATAAATTGCAGAGTGCCATGTCTTATCAAATTTTATAGTCTAAAGAGTAATTTCTGTTTGATGTTTTTTAAACTGTAGCATTTTTAGTCAATCATAAAATATGCAATAAAAAAAGCAGCAGATGGATATTTGTTAAGCTCTAACTCAGCCAGTTTAGAATTATGTGATGTCCCATACGAAAGTTCGAGGCGGAATAGGCACGGCATGGGCACGGCTAAGACATGGAATCCGCACGGGTTTTTAAAAAGTTGCACGGGTTCTGCATGTCCAAGACACGGACACGGCTTCCATGTTCTAAAAGTGAGTAATCCTCGCTCACAGAAACCCGTGCGGAGGCACGGAATCCGTGTCGCAGGGAGACAGTTTTTAATTCAGACGGGTTTTGCTTCAAACTATTTATTTATATCTCACGGCTTTTTACTGAGCATGCTCAATTATAACTTCCTTTATTTGAATATCAAATTGGAGGGATTCATGGTCATGAGCTAAGAATGTGTGTTTTTGCCCTAGTTAAAGGATATTAAACTAATAGATGTCAGTTGGAATTGTATTTATGTCAGTCTGGGATAATTTCTTCACTTTTGAACTACTAGTAAATGCAGTAAGTGTAATCTAGAATAAATAAGTCAATTTTTCAATTTCTATGATCTTCCTGTATTGCAATGTTGACAATGAACATGATGAAATAGTTTAGGTTTACTTGAATGACTTTAGTTGGGCTTTCACTAATCCTTTATATATAGTATATATTTTATGTGACATCACTGTGCTAGCTCGTGAAAGTTTTATTTAAACTAAATTCTTTTTCAGATTGTGCAAACTTAGCTACTAGATTAAATTACAATTGAATATTGTACATTATCAATAAAATCTTAATTAAAAACTAGCATGGATTGTAACTGATAAAATTAATCTTGTTCACAGAAAGTAAATGGACACATTCATATAAGATTTGTAACTTTTAAAATTCTAAAACTAAGCATTATTAATGTAAATTAAGCAATGTGAAGTTAGTTTGGTTCCAGTCACCATTTTGGCATCTACAGTTACATTAGGGGATTCTCTAAAGGCCATGACCTAGATCTAGACAAATGCACAGATCCCGTGACTCCTTATATGGTATACGGCACGGCTTTTTTGACACGGGTTTCCAAAAAACCGTGTCTCCATATATGGACAAGGACACGGGTTTCAGACACGGGTTGACAGAATCCGTGAGTCCATATATGGAAACTAGCACGGCTTTCTGACACGGGTTTTGAAAAACCGTGTGATTTGGTTTAAATATTTCGGTCAATATCCCGTGCCGTGTCCGTGCCTCGACCACATTTAGGCACGGTTTTCCATACATAATTTACATAGGAGCACGGAATGCTAAAGCACCCGTCGGGTTTCTGGAGACGGAATCAGTGCCTGTGCCGTGTCTAGGCCGCCCGGACTGTTTCATACAGAATATATTCTTATAATTATTGCCTACACTCTTAGACATGTATGTACAATAAATATGATAAGAAATTTATGGAAATTAGATCAATCTTGTAATCTTGAACTTGGTAATCAAAGTTACCTGATTTTCTTGCACTCTAATTACCAATTTGTGATGATTATTGAACAATATTTGACGGGCGTATCATGCTGTGGCGGGGCACTTTATTGACATTTAAGAAGTAAGACTATGTTCTTTAGCTTGTGCACTGTTTGTCATGATACATGTAATACACTATGAAAAATGCAAGCATTTCAAATTACATGATTTTAACCTTTGAACTTCTTTGCAAAAAAATATATATATGAGAAGTTTTATTCTACATATGACTTTTATTTCTAATTTTGAGAGATGGAATTTTAATAATTTAAGATTTATACAAGTTTATAAGCTCATCAAATTGTAATTTGAAACTCTATGAGAACCAGTTCCAAACTTGTACATAAACACTATGAAATTACATATTGTGATCGGTATTTTACACTTAATTAATTTGTGGACGGATAATGTGCTTCAAGGATTGAGTTACTCGTATAGCTCGTACCTTTCAAGAGGCGTAGCAGAGTCGGCCGAGGATTGTCGTATGGTAATACGCATGCAGGAAAGACAGACGGAAATCTTTTTGGAGGATTGTTGGAAACACGTACTATGATAATTAGCTATTTCATATATTTTCAATTTAATTATTCATCTGAGTCATTCTTCATTTGATTGATTGTCAGATTCTGCTGCAGTCTAATAAATGTTCTTTTAACTATTCACGGATGTCATTTTTTTTCTTTGCGGGCAAAATATCATGATCATACAAATAGTAAATAAGAAGATGAACACCCATAGATTGATTTACATCTTGAATGCTAGCTAAAAAGCAGTTAACAAGATTGGTGTCAGAAAAAGGGAACTTAAATAAAGAGTATCACACATCTTAGGCAAAATATTGCAGAATCTGACCTCTAGTATCCTTATTACATTGATCACGATTGACATTGGAGAGAGGGTATCAAAAAGGTAGAATAAATTAGGTATATTGATTGATGTTTGATTTATTGGTCTGTCACCTCGCGCGATGAAGCTACATGGAGAAAGTAGGCAACACATGCGTTCCTTGGAACCTTCTAGTTTGCTTTTATAAAAAAATTTTCCAATTTATATGATTTAATTTTTCAAGTAACAAATTTCGAAATTGTCTAAAACTGTGTAGATAAAAAAAATTGTTGTCATAGGAAAAACATGAAAATCAAGCTAATTCAGAGAATTCGTGTCCCCCCTAGGGAAAAAGTCGGATCCCCCTGACTGAAATTGTAGAATTATTAAATGTATAAATGTATACTGATGCAAATAAAATACATGTAAGTCAATATGCGTATAAAGATTTGATTGCTTATTCTTTATTATGTGTATAGAAGATTCTTTTTATATGGAATATTAATCACACTGTAATAGTGATTTTATAACCTCATAAATTTTTCTTTTCACATGCTGGATACTATCATTTAAAAAAAAAAGAAAAAAAAAAAAAAGGATAGTCCGAGATTCGATCCCGGGACCTCTCACTTGTAAAGCGGGAGACATACCACCAGACCACGGATGCGCTTTAATTGTCGTCAAGTATATGCAGAAGTTAAGTCACATACATGTATATATTCATGCTCGATATTGTCAAAATTTTACACAATCCATGGTGTTTGATTTATTTAGCCTTTATTAAACAGTTCTAATAGATGTAATAAGAACATAAAGTCCGCCGAGAACCTGTTTTATACGCAATAACTCTCCGCATGCCCCTGTGCTAAAAATAGCGACATGTAATACTATAAATACTAATAAAACAAACGGGGCGGGACACTTTGAGAGGGGTGAGAGAGGTCCTAGGGAGTTTTGGTATAAAATTACATTGCATAAGCTCAAAATCTTCTTGAAATATCGCCCGGAAATGATAGTGTTACACACAGACAGAATGTATAAATTTACGACCTTGAACTTTGACCTTTTGACCTCAAAATCAATAGGGGTCTTCCTTAGGCCACAGGGAGTTGTTATGTAAAATTTCATTGCAATACCTCAAATGGTTCTAGAGATATCGTGTGGAAACGAAAGTGTTATAACAGACAGAATTTGCTTAACTATGACCTTGACCTTTGAAGTTTTGACATCAAAATCAATAGGGGTCTTCTTTAGTCCATAGGGAGTTTCTATGCTAAATTTCATTGCAAAAGCTCAATGGGTTCTCGAGATATCGTGTGGAAACAAAAGCGTTACAGACAGACAGAAAGACGGACGGACGGACGGACGGACGGACGGACGGACAAACCCAAATTAATATCCCCCACTTTTCAAGCGGGGGACGATGATGGGCCTGAAATATGAAATCAACATCATATTATGGAAAAAGTTGTAGGGAACTTCGCCAGAATTGCAGCAAGTTCATTCAGTCGCCTTTCAAAAAGACATATTACAGATGTACTGGGACTGATGTCCTTTTCTCACATGATCCTATAATTCTTTTCAAGATGACGTGCTTTTGGTGCTTACTCCAGCATTGTACCTTATCCCAACTTGACTTTTAGAGGTCCGTGTTGCTGACTGCTTCGAATTTGTAATGTTCCATTGGTCATCGAGATTGATTTCTGTTCAAAATATTTATATTTCATTCCTCAACAAGGTTCCAATATGTCTGCTATTGAATGGTATTAATTTTGCAGAAAATGAAAATAATTTAAAAAAAAAATGTCTCAAACCTATTCCTTTTTTGTTACCCTATTGATATATTGTAGTGTGTATTGA
This sequence comes from Saccostrea cuccullata, assembly GCF_032062105.1. NCBI lineage: Eukaryota > Metazoa > Mollusca > Bivalvia > Ostreida > Ostreidae > Saccostrea > Saccostrea cuccullata. The sequence continues at coordinate 8,720 of NW_026919620.1, forward strand.
CCCTTTTATCTAGGTCTATACAAGTGGATTATTACCAGCTCTACAGATTGCAATCTGTTGTCGGACACCTGTTCATCTTATAGCTAGCGACGCATCAAAACATCATTAAGAAAATTATATGCATGAAGATTGATTGTGCATGCTTTACCTCTCATTCAGAAATATTTGCAAGACGAAAGGGATACCAAGCGGGTGTTCTACGTTTTCCTCTTGGAAAGACTGAGCTAACAAAAAGAAACTTATTTGACCCTTTTCAAACGAGCAATCAGCGACCACCTATTAGTTAAAGTTTAGGATATTATGGACTTTGGATTATAATTTGCAGAATGTCAGTGGTTTGATTTTGGTTTAAAACATAGTGATATTATCAGCAAATCTGAGAAACAGTACTATTTTTTCACGATGCTTGAAAAAAATAGATTATTTAAAGTTAAAAAATCTTCGAGTTTTGCAAGTTAATTAAAGAATTTAAAAAATAGCCTAAGGCTTAATGATATTTTTATTCCTTGTATGGGCTCATTATCTTTTGAATAGCTTTTTATAGTGCAAATTTGCTTTACTGGCTTTTCATTATTATATTTTCTTTTTGAAAACACAAATTTACATGATGTCAGTTGTATTAAGTTTACATTTGTTTGTTGAAAGTTGAAGGGCTCGGATTGAAGGTCTTATAATTGCACTCGTTTAGGAGACTATGTATAGAAGTACATGTACGTACCTTTTTGTCGTTAAATAAGTTTAACGATATCACCATAAAAGCTTATATTATTGAATTTCGTTATATACAGTCATGTAATAACGTTCGTCAAATGACGGTTTTCCTGCATAATTGAACACGATAACATTCTTTTATAGACATAAACCGTAATTACCTTTTTTGATGATGAATTTTCGAAAAGCTTGTCAAACACGGCAAGCAATGTGTTATTGGCATTTTCAGAAACGATTAAAAACCAATTGTCTAGTTGAGTGTATGGGAGAATTTAGAAGTTTTAACGTTATGAAATAGATACGCAGTTATGATAATGCTGTCCGAAGACTTAAAATGCCTTGAAAATATACATTTTATTCTGAAGTAGATTTTAATTTTAATATGTATTCCTTGTTTGAAATTGCAGACAACTTGAGATAATAGTTTAATCAGCTTTTATTTTAAAGCATTTCTGTGTTGTCACATGACTGTGTTGATCACGTGACGGAAATTTATGATAATCCTAATTGTTGCACAAAAATCGCTTCTGCACAAGTGCAAAACAAATATATTGTACAAAGTTTGTTACATGGATCAATTCATCGTGATCTCTAGTACATAGAAAGTGCTGGGGGCAGGTTTAATTTTTACTCGTTCAGAAAATATTTTACAAGAAATTAAACTTACCAACATTAGAAGAGGTATTTTCCACTCTTTATCGCGATTTATACAAAAAAAGGATAAACTATACACAATCCCCCAGCAATAATCAGTTAGAGGACATACTTCTCTTGTAGATTCACACAGAATATCTTCAATTTGTCTTTGTTTATCACTTGTGCCATTCCAATATAAACACGATTGTTAAATTCTAACTCTGTCGTGGACGTGGGACTAGTAACTTGACGTAAGGGGAGCGTTTCACAAATAATTTTTTGCTTTAGTCTGAATGTGTGCATATCGAACAAGCAAAAGGAATGTGGATATAAAAATTTCAAATGTTCAGCATCAAAACAGCACACTCGAGCTTAAAAAGCAATCCTTACACTTAAATTAAACAACAAGTCCCGAAAATAAACTACATGTCATGTAAAATTTATGATTTTTTCCCCGTTATGTCAGCTCAGGTATGCAGTTACCTGACGTTATATCATATTCTATTAGATATTTTACGGGCAGCCTTATCCTAGCTGTGTATTGTTTATCCCAACTCTTAGTTATTCATACACCTTATCCTTCAGAACACGCATATTAAAAACATTAGTTTATATCGAGAAAGTCGATCTAATCTGAAAATCAATGGTAAGAGAAAGTCTAAAAATGATCACAAAACGTCACTTAATTCAACATGTGTTGTGTATACATCCATGTTATGTTCTTTGCGTCGATCGTTTAAAGTTCCTCATTTCAATTAACCCTATTAATACGGAAAAATCGGATTATATCCCCAGGAAGCATGAACCAGTTTTAATCCAAAATTTAAAAAGTCATACCTCAAAATACAGTATAAGGATTTAAAAGATGTCGATATATTCAAGTATATTCAAAAAAAAATATTTTTCATTGGTACAGGGATAAAATAAAATACAAATTTTAATGAAAAACTCAAACTTTAATCTAAAACACTTTCGCCCCATGCGGGCTCATCAGTAGATTTACTGAATTTACTGAATTTCCGATCATTATCTACTGATGAGCCGCATGGGGCGAAAGTGCTTTAGATTTAAGTTTGATGGAGTTTTATTATTTACATTTGGATTTTATTCATGTATATATATGTTTAGGCATGATTTTTAATGCTGCATTTAAGATCTTCTATGATGATACGTATGTATGACGAGATTCTGTAAACCAAATCTATTTGTATGCAAGAAATTTTCACGAGAGCCTCGTCATCGCGAATATTTATCGCCGCGAACAGGTCCTTAGGGTCTCTGTGTCACTTAACAACTGATCCAAACTAGACTTGATCGAAAAAATTAATTGTCAAGGACTAATTTTCGCCTGGTAAATCGCGACATAAAGTCGTTGCAGATAAAAGTTGGTTTACAGTAATGAGAACCTTTTGTACGAAAAAAGAAATCAGTTTATAATTATTTCTCTTAAATTCATCAACACAAAATTTTAGATAACCGACTTTTTTAATAAACGTGAAAGATCTTTTAAAAATTCAGTTCATTTGTTTCAATTTCATTATATATTTCCCTGACTGATCCATGTATGTCCTCACTCGATCATGACTGTGGCACAATGTGGTTATTGCGATATCTGAAATTCTTGATTACTGCAACTCCAATGACATGTTAAGTTTCATTTGATAGTTATAAAGACGGCGATGTGTCCGATATACACTCAGACAGGAGGGAATATAATTTGAACGTTTTCATACATCGTGTCGTTATCGGGAAAATTGACAGTTGTGTCTCTCAGATCCCGAGAATAAGTTTTATATTTCCGATTATACATGCATACAACAACGTTAGTTAAAATCATAAGTACGTCCACAAAACCAATCACTACTATAGAAATAAGGATGATTCTGTTGATACTGGAAGGCTTCTTTGTTGGAACTCTGCTTGTAAAATTTGTGTACATGTATGGGGATGACCCCGTCGTCCAGATGGTGTCCTTTTCCATTACTGTACTAATGACTGTAGAATGGTCTTCCATTTCTATGAATAAAGAAATACTGTAAAAGCAATATTTTCAATAATTCTGATTTCTTAGTTTTGATTGTGGTACGTAAAATTAAGGATGTTCATAGGAACAATTGGTTGTTGATCTGTACTGAATGATATTTTCTACGAATTTGTAAAAGAAATGAAATCAATCAACCTGTTGATGGAACTGAACAACCTCGAGAAAAGTGACACAATTCCATCGAACATTGACAGTGTCCTTGACACTTATCTCCATAGAAAGGAAATGGACATTTTGTACAGTTTATTCCTCCATATCCTGGTAAGCATTCTACAATAATATTAATTCTTGATTAGTTTTGAAAACAAATCAATTCTACAATAGGAAATTTAAAAACATATTAAGCAACGAGAAAACAACTAATGTGTCAAATGTTATGTCAAATTAAAAATACACAGTCACAAAGGTTTGGATGAAAATGCACTTTCAAAAACTTTTATCCAAATAACTTTTAAACTGTGCAAAAAAAAAAGACTTGTAAAACGCAACCTCCATTCATAATGTTTGGAACTATAATTAAAATTTAATCTATGTAGGCAACTTTACATTTATATACTGTTAAGTTGGTAGATACAGTGTAATAAGAAATCGTCATTCACTCCACCATCATAGTTTTATTTTTAATCTAAGTCAATCTGTACATGCATATGTGATACATAAAACATATTAAAATGGTGCCTATAAAAAGCTGCTAACTTTGTTCGACTGCGTTCGAAGTGATCGTCGCATATTCTGTTACGCATATATATATTTTAATTATGTAATTTGGATATTCCCTTTAATACTATAACCCATGGATACTATATTGAACAATAAATGACATGCACTTGAGAGAAAGGGTTGGGGTAACTTTTCATAGCTTGAACAGTGCTGCCATAATATTTTGTTCTTTTAGCATGCCAAAGTAATTTTCATACATTTCATGTAATAAGAAGTGTAATATATGGAGGAATCGTAGTAGTATTCAACCCCAAAAGTCAGTAAAACAACACAAAACAGGAGCAGAGGAAACATCTGCAAAACATCAAAGGTGGTAACAGGTACCATGGAGGAGTAAACATCTCCTGCTAACCGGTCACACCAGCCGTGTGCCCCTTGTCATAATAAACTTAAAATGACAATTTTATCTACATGTACATCGACATGTACGTCAACATTTCTACTACCTGATTCGAATGCACAACAGATTCTCTCATTCACTTACTTTTACAATCTTGACTTTCGTTATCCCACGAGTAGTCTGGACAGCAACCTTTGAAACCTCTGTGTGAATGAATTTTATACAAATGGAATTAAAATTTGAATACTGTAAATTTATTATATTTGGCGTGTACGATATTTGGCAGAAATGTATAGCGGGAAAGAGGTTTGTTGCTTTATTGACAAGATTGATACTATACTGTTCCATGCAAATCTCCAGCATTGCAGACAAACAAAAACAAAATTCTATTTCTCTCTTTTCTTCCCTCCTTTAATGAAATAGATTGTTTCTGCATGTCCACAATAATGTAATAATAAATATACGAAGTAAACATCCCACCCTACCCCTCCTTGCTTGACGTGGACATACACATACACTTCTGATTTGTTAACCAAGAACTACGAACTCTAACTCTTGATTCTCGCCTACATTTTTCACCCATTAAATTCAATATTAATGGCAATTTGGCCATTAAATCTTTGTTTAATACAAAGAAAAGTTCTATGGTAATTGATTAATCATTTTAATTCCAGCGCTAGATAGTAAATTATCATTAATTTTAACTCTTGAAAAAAAGGTGGTAGTCTATATTTTCTGGTGAAATCGAACTTTCAAGAATCGCCATATCTTGAAATAGTCTTAGATATGGTAAAATGTATCTCATATCTTTTCTTATGTTTTACGCAAATAAAAAAAACATATCTAAATTAACAAAGTACAATTATTTAGTTGTAAATAGCTTTAAAATTGGTGAAAAATCAGATTTTTTTTTTCGTTTTTTGTCTATAAACATTTGCCCCCCCCCCCCCCACCGGTGAAACACAAAAAGCTTTGGGATAAAATTGTAAAATGACAGTCTATATTATCTGTAAAAAGGATTTTTTGTTTCACGGGGGGGGGGATGTTTTAAAAATATTTTCCGTTTTCTGTTGATTTCTATAGTGAAAAACACAAGTTTAACCAAAATTATAAAGTTATCTCTCTTTGATATCCTAAATAAGTAACGTTTTATGAAAATTCATATAAATATCTATAAAAATTTTGAAATTCATTCGAATATGTTAACTTTTGAGAATTGACATAGAGGTAAGCGGGAAACAATACTATCGTTCGTAGTTCTTTATTCATGTTGAATATGCATACCTTTATCAAGAGCTTTTAATTAACCCATGGTCAATCTTTGGTAATAAAATATGTGTTATTGTTTAGAAATTTAATAAGACTATCAAAAATATGCCAATCAAAGTTAAATTAGTTCTGCATAATTAAGTTCAGTGTATTCAATATAACTGAAATCAGAGTCAGAAAAACGATACATTTAGATGTATTTATGTCCGTAAAAACCCTAACATTGGTCTCATTATTTTAGTTCTAAATATTTCTACAGCGTGTTTCCTATGTTGGTTACTTGTATAAAACTGAATCACTTTCATGAATGTTTTTGTTAAACACAGTCAAAAAAAAATTATATTTTGTTTTATTACATATTGTTTTATTACATTTTGCGATGTCTTCAGTGCAAAAATAAAATAACGCAAAACGTAACAACGAAAAGCACGTTATTATGTTCCCCAAACGGAGTTTGGGAACATATTGTTTTTACTCTGTTTCTTATTATGTTCCCCAAACGAAGTTGGGGAACATATTGTTTTTACTCTGTTTCTTATTATTATTATTATTTTTCTTCCCTGGTACTTTTTTGTCCGGGAGTGATCTTGTAAACTACTCATCCGACTTAGGTAAAACCTTTTTAGGGTAAGTAGGCATGTTATGTAGATTTGCGGAACGAAGGTCATTTTGCGCGCACGTGCTTGCAAGAGCGTGCACGTGCAACACGTGAAATGACCGATTTAATTGATGTAGGCGTAACTTTTCACATTTTTGATGAAATGCTTTGAAACTCATAATATAAGGATATATTAGTAGCATAGACAATATGACATGGTCAAAATAGCAAGATCTCACGCGCATGCACGTGCGCTTCGCTCTGATTGGCTGAAACTCAAGTCTCAATATCTTTCTTGTTTTTTGACGAAATCCTTTGAAATTTTAAACATAGTCATACATTATAATATCCTACAACAAGATATATAGCAATTATCATGGAAACACGTGCATGCACGTGCGCTGCAATCTGATTGGCTTAAACTTTAAATAGCTATAACTCCCTTGATTTTCAACCAAACAGGATGGGATTTGGATCATAGATAAGTATAATGAACCTCTACAAGAAGGTATAGTCACCATGCACATGCATACACGTGCGTGTACGTGTGCTGCAGTCTCATTGGCTGAAACTTTAAACAGCTATAACTCCCTTGGTTTTCAACCAAACGAGGTGGGATTTAGAACATAGATAGATGTAATGGACTTCTACAAGAAGGTATGGTCACCATGCTCATGTGTGCACGTGCGTGCACGTGAATTGAGTAAAATCAAAAATACACTTGAATGAGCGTATTTTTTAATACTTTTGGATTAAATACGTTAATATTTAGTTTATTAAAATATATAGATTGTGTAGACAATATGATATGGTCATTACGCACATGCATTCACACGCGCACGCGTGCAATGCTAAAATTTGAATGAACTTGGTACACTTCTGGGTAAATGTTGTTTAAAAACTCAAAAGCATAGAGTTT
>NW_026919621.1:0-158843 GCF_032062105.1 Saccostrea cuccullata
CAATGAGTAAAAAGTGTAGACAAGATGATATCGTCATTACGCTCTTGCAATCACATGCGCACGCCTGCATTGCTTAAATTTGAAATACTTGGTATACTTTTGGGAAATCTTTGTTTACGTCTTAAATGCATAGATTTTGCCTTCTTTGATGAAACTTACAGGGAATATTTCACGAGAAGGGAGTTGGGGAGCGTTTGGGGAACATCTGTAACGGTTCCCGTTACAATTAGCACTAGTTATATATCTTATTGTGGGACATCTTAAAGTATGCATATGTTTTAAATTTCAAAGCATTTTGTAAAAAATCAGAAAAGATATTGAGATTTTTGTTTCAGCCAATCAGAGCAAAGCGCACGTGCACGCACGTGCATGCATGTGAATAGTGACCAAACCATCTTGTAGGAGTCCTTTATGTCTATCTATGTTCTAAATCCCATGCTGTTTGGTTGAAAACCAAGGGAGTTATAGTCATTTAAAGTTTCAGCCAATCAGATTGCAGCGCACGTGCATGCGCGTGATTTCATGAAACGTTTTATATATCATATTGTAGTACATCCTAATACATGTCTATGTTATAAATTTCAAAGCATTTCATCATAAAACAAAAAAGATATTAAGATTTCTGTTTCAGCCAATCAGAGGAAAGCGCACGTGCATGCACGTGAGTTCATGCAAATTTGACCATGTCTTCTTATCTACACAACTTATATATCTTTATATAATGAGTTTCAAAACATTTTATCAAAAATTATAAAAGTTACAACCATATTAGATATATCAGTCAATTTACTCATTGCACGCGCCCGCACGTGCATGCGAATGCGCGCAAAATGACCTTCGTTCGGCACATCTACACAACATGCCTACTAACCCTAAAAAGGTTTTAACTTAGTTTGGTGAACAGTTTCTGAGAACACTTCCGGACAAAAAAGTACCGGAGAAGAAATAAGAAGAAAAAAGAATAATAATAATAATAACTAGTGCTAATTGTAACGGGGACCGTTACAGATGTTCCCCAAACTCTCCCCAACTCCCTTTTGGTGCCATATTCACTGTAATCTCTATTAGATAAGAAATACTTTATGGAAGTTAGACTTAATCAAGGTCTTCCCAGAAAAATACAAAATATATTTAAAAATAGGCATTGCACGCGTGTTCATGTGCATAACGACCATATTATCTTGTCTACACTATCTCAAATTTTAATATACTTAATATCAAAGCATTTAATCCAAAAGTATTAAAAAATTCACTCATTCGAGTGTATTTTTAATTTTACTCATTTAACGTGCACGCACGTGCAAGCACGTACATAATGACTACATCTTCTTGTAGGATTCCCTTTTATTTATCGATGTTCTAAATCCCATCCTGTTTGGTAGAAAAACAAGGGAGTTATAACCATTTGAAGTTTTAGCCAATCAGATTACAGCACACATGCATGCGCGTTATTTCATAAATTTTTATCTTTATCGTATTGAAGGATATCTAAATGAATGACTATATTTTAAAATTCCAAACAATTCGTCAAAAAACAAAGGAGATATAGCCATATAAAGTTTCAGCCAATCAGATTGCAGCACACGTGCATGCGCGTGATTTCATGAGTTTTTTTATATATCATATTTTAGGATATCTTAATGCATGACTATGTTTTAAATTTCAAAGCATTTCGTCAAAAAACAAAGGAGATATTACCATATAAAGTTTCAGCCAATCAGATTGCAGCACACGTGCATGCGCGTGATTTCATGAGTTTTTTCTATATCATATTTTAGGATATCTTAATGCATGACTATGTTTTAAATTTCAAAGCATTTCGTCAAAAAACAAAGGAGATATAGCCATATAAAGTTTCAGCCAATCAGATTGCAGCACACGTGCATGCGCGTGATTTCATGAATTTTTTCTATATCATATTTTAGGATATCTTAATGCATGCCTATGTTTTAAATTTCAAAGCATTTCGTCTAAAAACAAAGGAGATATAACCATATAAAGTTTCAGCCAATCAGATTGCAGCACGCGCGCATGCGCATGCTTTCATGAAATATTTTATATATTATGCTGTAGATCTTCGTAATGTAGTACTATGTCCAAAATTTCAAAAGATTATGACAAGAAACAAGAAAGATATTGAGACTTTAGTTTCAGCCAATCACGTGCATGCGCGTGAGATCTTGCTATTTTGACCATGCCATCTTGTCTGTACTACTAATGTATCCTTACATTATGAGTTTCAAAAAAATTCATCAAGAAAAAGAAAAGTTACAGCAATATCCATTATATTGGTCATTTCACGTGTTGCACATGCGCGCTCTTGCAAGCACGTGCGCGCAAAATGACCTTCGTTCGGCAAATCTACATAACATCCCTACTGACCCTAAAAAGGTTTTACCTAAGTCGGATGTGTAGTTTACAAGATCACTCGCGGACAAAATTTTCCCAGGAAGAAAAATAAGAATAATAATAACTAGTGCTAATTGTAACGGGGACCGTTACAGATGTTCCCCAAACGCTCCCCAACTCCCTTTTGGTGCCATATTCCCTGTAAGCTTCATTAAATAAGACAAACTTTATGCATTTGAGACTTTAACAACGTTTACCCAGAAGTGTACAAAGTTCATTCAAATTTTAGCATTGCACGCGTGTGCATGTGAATGCATGTGCGTAATGACCATATCATCTTGTCTACACAATCTATATATTTAAATATACTAAATATTAAAGTATTTAATCCAAAAGTATTAAAAAGATACGCTCATTCAAGTGTTTTTTTGATTTTGCTCATTTCACATGCACGCACGTGCATACATGAGCATGGTAACCATATCTTCTTGTAGATGTCCGTTACATCTATCTATGTACTAAATCTCACCCCGTTTGGTTGAAAAAGAAGGGAGTTATAGCTGTTAAAGTTTCAGCCAATCAGATTGCAGCGCACAAACATGCACGTGTGTGCATGTGCATGGTGACCATATTTTCTTGTAAATTTTCACCAATTAGTAGTCCAGTATATCTATCTATGTTCCAAATTCCATCCTGTTTGGTTGAAAATCAAGGGAGTTATAGCTATTTAAAGTTTAAGCCAATCAGATTGCAGCGCACGTGCATGCACGTGTTTTCATGATAATTGCTATATATCGTGTTGTAGGATATACTAATGCATGGCTATTTTCAAAATTTCAAAGGATTTCGTCAAAAAACAAGAAAGATATTGAGACTTTAGTTTCAGCCAATCAGAACGAAGCGCACGTGCATGCGCGTGAGATCTTGCTATTTTGACCATGTCATATTGTCTATGCTTCTAATATATCCTTATATTATAAGTTTCAAAGCATTTCATCAAAAATTTCAAAAGTTACGCCTATATCAATTAAATCGGTCATTTCACATGTTGCACGTGCACGCTCTTGCAAGCACGTGCGCGCAAAATGACCTTCGTTCCGCAAATCTACATAACATGTCTACTGACCCTAAAAACATTTCACCTTAGTCGGATGTATAGTTTACGAGATCATTCCCGGACAAAAAAGTACCCAGGAAGAAGAAGAAAAATAATAATAATAATAATAATAATAATAATAAGAAACAGAGTAAAAACAATATGTTCCCCAACTTCGTTTGGGGAACATAATAAGAAACAGAGTAAAAACAATATGTTCCCCAACTTCGTTTGGGGAACAAAAGTCAATAGGGCTAATTGTAACGGGGACCGTTAGTTAGATGTCCTTTCCAAACGCTCCCCAACTCCCTTTTGGTGCCATATTCCCGGTAAGCTCTATTAAATAACACATACTTTATACAATTTAGACTTAAACAACGTTTTCCCAGAAGAATGAAAAATTTATTTAAATTTTAGCATTGCACGCGTGCTCATGAGAATGCATGTGCGTAATGACCATATCATCTTATCTACACTATCTATATATTTTAATTTACTTAATATCAAAGCATTAAATCCAAAAGTATAAAAAAAAATACACTCATTCAAGCGCATTTTTAATTTTACTCGTTTCACGTGCATGCACGTGCAAGCATGTGCATGATGACCATACCTTCTTGTAGGAGTCCATTGTGTCTATCTATATTCTAAATCCCATCCTGTTTGGTTGAAAACTAAGGGAGTCATAACCATTTAAAGTTTTAGCCAATCAGATTGCAGCGCACCTACATGCGCGTGATTTCATGAAAATATTATCTATCATATTGTAGGATATCTTAATGGATGGCTATGTTTTAAATTTCAAAGCATTTCGTCTAAAAATAAGAAAAATATTGAGATCTATGTTTCAGCCAATCAGAGCAAAGCGCACGTACACGCACGTGCATGCATGTGCATGACGACCATACCTCCTTTTGGGAGTCCATAACGTCTGTCTATGTTCTAAATCTCAACCAGTTTGGTTGAAAAACAAGGGAGTTATAGCCATTTAAAGTTTAAGCCAATCAGATTGCAGCGCACGTGCATGCGCGTGTTTTCATGACAACTGTTATATATTATATTGTAGAACATCCTAAAGTATGCCTATGTTTTAAATTTCATAGCATTTCGTCAAAAAACAGAAAAGATATTGAGGTTTATGTTTCAGCCAATCAGAGCAAAGCGCACGTGCATGCGCGTGAGTTCGTGCTAATTTGACAGTGCCTCATTATCTACACTACTAATTTATTCTTATATAATGAGTTTCAAATCATTTCATCAAAAAATGTAAAAGTTATAGCTATATTAAGTATATCGGTCATTTCACTCATACCACGCGCACGCACGTGCATGCGTATGCGCGCAAAATGACCTTCGTTCCGCACACCTACACTACACACCTATTAACCCTAAAAAGGTTTTAGCTCAGTTGGGTGAACAGTTTCTGAGAACACTCGCGGACAAAAAAGTACCGGAGAACAAATAAGAAAAAAAAAAATAACTAGGGCTAATTGTAACGGGGACCGTTACAGATGTTCCCCAAACGCTCCCCAACTCCCTTTTGGTGCCATATTCCCTGTAAGCGCTATTAAATAAGACACACTTTATGCAGTTTAGACTTAAACAACGTTTTCCCAGAAGAATACAAAATATATTTTAAATTTTAGCAATGCACACCTGCTCATCTGAATGCATGTGCGTAATGACCATATCATCTTGTCTACACTATTTATATTTTCTAATATACTTAATATCAAATCAATTAATCCAAAAGTATTAAAAAATACACTCATTTAAGCGTATTTTTAATTTTACTTATTTCACGTTTAAGCACGTGCATGAACGTGCATGAGGACTATACCTTCTTGTAGGAGTCTATTATGTCTGTCTATGTTCTAAATCCCATCTTGTTTGGTTGAAAAGCAAGGGAGTTATAGCCATTTACAGTTTTAGCAAATCAGATTGCAACGCACGTGCATGCGCGTGTTTTCACGACAAATTTAATATATCATATTGTAGCACATCCTAAAGCATGTATATATTTTAGATTTCATAGCATTTCGTCAAAAAACAGAAAAGATATTGAGATTTTTGTTTCAGCCAATCAGAACGAAGCGCAGGTGCATGTACGTACATGTATGTGCATAATGACCATACCTTCTTGTAAGGGTCCGTTATATATGTCTATGTTCTAAATCCCATCCTGTTTGGGTGAAAAACAAGGGAGTTATAGCCATTTAAAGTTTAAGACAATCAGATTGTAGAGCACGCGCATGCACGTGCTTTCAAGACAATTGTTATATATCATATTTTAGAACATCCTAAAGTATGCCTATATTATAAATTTCATATCATTTCGTCAAAAAACAGAAAAGATATTGAGATTAATGTTTCAGCCAATCAGAGCGAAGCGCACGTGCATGCGCGTGAGTTCTTGCTAATTTGACAGTGTCATATTATCTACACTATAAATATATCTTTATATAATGAGATTCAAACCATTTAATTAAAAAATGTAAAAGTTATAGCTATATTAAGTATATCGGTCATTTCACTCATATCACGCGCACGCACGTGCATGCGTATGCGCGCAAAATGACCTTCGTTCCGCACACCTACACTACACACCTATTAACCCTAAAAAGGTTTTAGCTCAGTTGGGTGAACAGTTTCTGAGAACACTCGCGGACAAAAAAGTACCGGAGAACAAAGAAGAAAAAAAAGAATAATAATAATAATAATAAGAAACCGAGTAAAAACAATATGTTCCCAAACTCCGTTTGGGGAACATAATAATAAGAAACAGAGTAAAAACAATATGTTCCCAAACTCCGTTTGGGGAACATAATAAGAAACAGAGTAAAAACAATATGTTCCCCAACTTCGTTTGGGGAACATAATAATAATAATAATAACTACAAACGAAACTCGTTGCGAGCAACGAGAGGTCTTCCGTCCGATTCAGAAAAAACAACGTAAAATCAAACTGAAAAAGTGATTTTAAAAATCGGACACACGGGGGATCGAATCCGGGTCGCCAGCATGAAAATCCATTGTGGTACCCATTACACCTTTGGGAACCCGCTTCAAATTTAACATTCGAATATTGCGAGATTGCTTTTTTTTATTCCAACATACATTACATTTTTTTTAAAAATTCAGTTTGGAATTGTCAAATGACAGCCAGCTTGCCAAACTTTTTTCAAGATGATCACATCGGAATTTGTAATTTGAATTTTAACAATAATTTTTAGGATAGATAATCTATCAATGATGAACAGATGATACAGTTTTCTTTCCTTTCTTCGATATGCATTCAACTTTTTATCCCATGCAACTCCATATACAGGCATGCCAATGTTATATATTTCTGCACTATTGTCGCCATTTGTCTACTACTAAGTAGGGTCATGATGCATTATTTCGTGCCAAACGTCACAATTAGTTCTTAACGCTATTCCTTTGAAATGTTTGATTTATTTAATGGATGTGATAGCTTCAATGAAAATTAGAAATGTATGTTCTTATAACCAGAATTTCGAGTGTTAGAAAGTACGAGAATATTTATCACATTATACAAATATAATTTTGTATACGGCCAAGTAACAATAAAGCTGTGAATTCGGTAAGATTTTCCACGAATTTTGCATCCTGTTTACCTCCAAAGTGGAGATGAGTTACACGTTCATGAAAAGACTGAAATGTTTCACTGAAAAAAAAATCACTTGTCCTCCGACGGTCAAGGAATCTGATACTATTTATGTCAATAACTTGCATTTATTACAAGAATATTCATATAACCTTTAATAAACAATCTTTTAAAAATGTTTTTCTTATTTTTGTCTTTTCTATTCATTTAATATGTCACAAGCCTGCGTAAAGAAAAATAAACAGAAGTCAAGTCATACTTCAAAAACATAGTGAATATTAAGTCAGGCAAGTTTCTTGAAAAGTATTATAACCATGGTTTAGTGGGTAAGCTTTCCCTGGTGCAAAATAAAAGACTGAAGTCATCGTATTTCCACTTGTAGTCATGTTGTATTCTACATTGAGATGCAGACAAAAGCGATTTCAATAGAAGTTTGAGGAAAACTCATGTTAAAAGTATACTCAATGCAACGTAATTGCGATGTAGCATTCAAAAGAATCCTTTACATTTCATAAATCTTTTTGGTAGAAGTTTCGTTCATCTAAACGCTCAGCTGACCTTCTAGAACCCGACTTGCTTAATGGCGATGTTTACCGAGACCGCCGCCATCTTGGACACGCTTCAGATTTTTAAATGCGAATATCTAGTGTGTGGATTGATCAATTCTTACATAAATTATATATTAGGCCTTTCCAGTAGGGTCTTAATTACCATTAATTATATCAAAGAAAAATATTGAAAAACAAAAAGAGTTGAAAAAGTGTACATTTTGAATTCACTTCCTGTAGCGACCGGAAGTACTTACGACGCAAACGAAGTCAAAATTGCACATCTATAACTCATGGTCTATCATCTCTAACAAATCTCCAGTTAATATCTTTAGCCGTTTTCGAGAACACTCGAAGACAAAATTGCATTTTAAAATCAGGAAATTGCCCATAACTTGGCACTGGTATCGAATTTTCCAAAAAACGGAATTTTATATAAAATTCATATAATGACCTATAATTCCTGAATTTTCATTGAAATCCACCGAATAGTTTACGAGAAATCGCCTGCACAAAATTTTGTCTAAAAAAAAAGAATAATAATAATAACTAGATGCGTTCTTGTTGCTGGTGCAACAAGCAGGTCTTCCGACCGATTTTCGTTCGAATTCTATGCTGCGTCATTCCATAAAATTTCAGAATGTATTTTTTCGTTTTCGTTCATTTACAGCAGCCTCTTCACATATCTCATATTTATTACAGGTATTCCTCAAAATATCTCAAAAATAGCTTTTAAAAATCGGCAAAATCTTCCATACATGTTAAAAAAGAGAGAAAAGTTATTTGCAACTGAAAAAAGACAGAAACAAAGAAAAAAAAATTTCAGCGCCCACAGCGGGATTCGAACCCCCGACAGTGGACCAAAGTTTGGTTTGGTCATATCTATTCAATAGATGCACGCATCAAGATACTAAATACATATTTAGAATTCTCATAATGCACACTATAATCTCTGTAAATACTAAAGAAAAATATTGAAAAACAAAAAAGTTGAGAAATGTGACTTTTTGAATTCACTTCCGTGTGCGACCGGAAGTGCCGACGACGAAAAATAAAGGTCGTTGCCCATAATGGAGTTCGACGTTCTATCACTTCAGTGAGTTTCACTTTCATATCTTTAGCCGTTCTCGAGAAAACTGCTGGACAAAATGCCTTTTAAAAAATACAAAAATCCCCCAAAATCGCGAACGGAAGTGAATTTCGAAAAAATGAAAAAGACGTCTGGAGATATTCTCATAATGCATCTTCCCTGAGAAAATCTTTGAAATCTGTCCACGCATAGCTGAGATATCGGCTGTACTATGAAAATAGAATAATAATAATAATAAAAAACAGAAGGAAAACAATAAGGTCTTCCGAAGGAAGTCGGAAGACCTTAATAATAAGAAACAATAGAATCACTATAAGGTCTTCCGTGAAGACGGAAGACCTTAATAATAATAATAAGAAACAGAGTAAAAACAATATGTTCCCCAACTTCGTTTGGGGAACATAATAATAATAATAATAAGAAACAGAGTAAAAACAATATGTTCCCCAACTTCGTTTGGGGAACATAATAAAAGAAAAAAATATGAAGAAATTCCACAAACTTTTGGATTAACCCTCGTGAATGTGAAGGTAGCAGAAGGTTAACTGACTTCCTAAAAAAGAATTTGCTCCACTTAAAGTATCAAATACAGTGACTCTATAAATGCCTTAAGTTACATATCTGATCAGTTCAGATGCCTTGTCTACTCCAATGTTCATCTCAAACTCAGTGTTCATGGAAACCAGAATCTTACTAAGTAGAAAATAACATTAAAGTTTGATTTGACCGAAACAATATCTAACATGCAGACACACAACATAAAATCAGAAGATGTAATAAAGCAAAATAGAGTGCTACATGAGAAACTGAAATCATCAAATCAAGCTGTCAAACGCATTAAACTGAGAGAGGACTGCTGGAAAACTACATGTACACAATTGGAAACATCAAATTACACATCTAAGATGACAACCAAGAACTTCTAAATAAGCAACAAGCTGAAAATGACGTCGACCATCTCAGAATCACTGTCAATGAGCTCCAGCATACCCTTTTTAAATACTTTATTCATTGAAAACATGATAACAATATAACTTTGGGGCAATGACGTCCCCAGATGTTTTCCTATAATAACCCTCACTAGGGGTCCAGGGGCTCCCTAGATTTGATAGCAAAATATATGTATTTGACAGCTGTAGCATTATTTAAATCAATATAGTAAATAATAAAATTGTATATTGACAAAATACTTATACA
The DNA here is from genome assembly GCF_032062105.1 of Saccostrea cuccullata. NCBI lineage: Eukaryota > Metazoa > Mollusca > Bivalvia > Ostreida > Ostreidae > Saccostrea > Saccostrea cuccullata. Next base: position 9,909 of record NW_026919621.1, read on the forward strand.
GATAGAAAAATTATACCTTTATGTTGCTTGGGGAACATAAAAAAACATAGTCCAACACACCCCTGAGCAACATGTATAGAGGTTCAGGTTACTCTCATACTTCATATTACTAGTATATAGATTATATTATTACATACATATATAAATGTATAAATACAATTATAACAAGTTTAATGCCAAAGTTCTCATAATGTAAGAATTAGGATCGTTTGGTGACTAGTTAGAATTTTTTGAGAGCATTTTTTAGAAAATTTAGCATGTCTTCACTTGTAGTATTACACATGTACTTTTCATAATTCTACATTTCATTTTATATTTTAATATTTTACAAGCAATAAATGATAAGACATTATTCAAAACAAAAGTATTTTGGTTGATACCATGACGAAAACCAACAACAATATTTCTCCAACTAATATCTATACCTATGATTTTAGAGACTTTGTTCCATATTAATTTTAATTGAATGCAATCAAAAATCAGATGCTTAGAATTCTCTTCACTGCGACATATTGGACATTATTTATCAATATCTTTATTCCATTTACTAAGATAGAGATTATTCGGTAACAAATTATGTACAAGTTTATAATTAAATTCAGCTACATTTTTATCAAAAATTTTTCTAATTTTTTCCTCATATACTTTTTGCCATTGATTTGAGAAATTGATATTAAACTCTTTTTACCATATAGTTTCCATAGTTGGCTTTTGAGACTTTTGTTGTAATAAGATTTTGTAGAAAAAAATTTGATGCTTTGTCTTCAATGTTCTTTTTTTATAATGAAATTAAAAGGAAAATGAATAACATGTGTTGTTGATATTGATAAATGGAATATTACTCGAATTTATGTCGTGCCATTTACTAAAGATCGTTTTAATTACTAAGTATTCACAAAGACAGTTTTATTTTTAAGTTTTCTCTGAATTTCTGTGAGAGATTTGAGTCTGTTTTCATCAAGTAGATCTTTTACATATTTATTACCACTTTCGATCCAATTTTTAAAATAAGTAATTTTTCCTTTATATTTCAAATCCTTGTTAAACCATATATTTTCATGCAAAACTTGGTTCGATGCGCTTATTTCATTTTGTACTTTACACTGATTAAACGCACAAAGAACTTCCTTATAAAAGCGAGGTAACTTTAAATAAAGTATGGTAAAGTTTGCAGTAGAGATGTTTCTGAATATGAAACGAATCCGAATCTGAAAATGAATTTGAAACGAATCTGAATCGGAGGGATTCCGATCCCGATTTGAAAATAGACATATTTCTAAATATACAATGAGATTATCATTACTGATGTTTCTCTGGTACATCAATCAATAACGTTACGTGTATAATAAACTTAATGTGTGTTACACCCCCCACCCCCACCCCCACCCACCCCTATTACTATATGAATATTACTAGTGGGAAAAAGAGTCTATCAAGTTAGCAAGATTTACTTAGTATTTTTCTCGTGTGCTAGAGAGTGGGTTTGAAATGTCAATAGTGAATCAGGAATTTTGCTTAGGGGCGATGAAGGGGCAGGGCATATATCAATAAACTCCCTGCATAGGCTGATGTGATAAACCTAATCATTGTGGGGTTTTGTATTTTTCTTCTACCAAATTATGAGGGGTACGTATTTCACAAGGCAGGCGATCTGAGTTCACATTTGTTAGCTTTATAACATACATGTACTATTTAATGACTCAAAAAAATCGGGGGGGGGGGGGGGGGGTACTTTGACACTGTCCTCACTGGATCGCTACGGATCGGCTTTTTAGTTCAAGACGTTGAAATTAATGATATACCATGCATCTCTAATAAGAACTTTTGGAGACGTAGAGGACAGTCCCCAGGCACCCTTTCTATTAATTTTCGCACTATATACTTCACATTATAATCCGCTCAAAATAACAGTTTTTCCTTATTAAACAATTTGTTGAGTTTTAGGTTTGTTAAGAACTCTTTGTTCAGTTGCTCCGATACTGTAGTTGCATTCTACAGATGATTTATATCACATGCCTAATATAGTAATTACATTGTAGTTATTATCAATTTATACAGAACCTACCAGTTTTATATTATTTTATTTTTCAAATCACTAGATCATCATTTCTATAGTGAGAAATGTGTTCAATTGCTAAAGTGAGACAGGAGGATGCAGGCAAAACACTTTGCGATGTGGGGGACAACTTAAAAGGTTAAATTTTAGTAACAAACATTATAACGAGTTACGCCAAGGATTTTGTTTTGAGAAATTAATGAAAAGAAGTGTCTAAACTAGAATCTTATTGATATTAAATTGAATGTCAATGACAAAAAATTTTTGACAAAAAAATGAACTGCGAGAAAGTGCATCGCCATTCGGTTGTTGAAAAAAAATTATCCGACATAATTTTTCAATACGTATGAAGAGATGACTCGTATGAATACAATTACATTAAATAAGGTTAAGAACATGATTTTTGCGAGGAACAAATGATGTATACACGTAAGCCAATGAAAATACGATAATAATACTAATACTTTACGAGCAGGTTTTCCCGTAAATTGAAAGGGTATCTGTTCTGTTATTCAGCCTATAGAATTTGACTTGTCCCATTTATAACAAAAACAATCACAGTGTCAAAGAAGAAGGTACAGTTTCTATACGAATAAAGCGCTATATTTTTTTAAAATATGAAAGTGATATAAGAAATTGAAATTCATTCTTTCTGAAACACAGGAATTCTTTGCAGTAAGAATACCCAAATGGTTTTTCTCATATGACCTTCTAAATGCTAATTGTAACGTCATTAACTTGTGCATTTTCCCGTATTTTCTTAAAAAGTTGCAGAAGACACAAATTTTCAATGGAATTTTCTTTTAGAAAACGTACTCTGCCACCGTCGCCCGGAAAGATTTTAAGATATGTGATTTTTCATGGCTTTTAGCACGATATATCCAAAAATTAAAGCGGGCGACGGTGGCAGACACTATTTTCTAAAGGAAAATAAGCACAGAAGTGGGACACTCTGAGGCTTTTCTGCATTAAACTTACAAATGTACCAAGTTACATGTAATGACGTCATATTTCAAGAAAGGCTCTTCTTCATGGCATATTCTTTAATGATTTATCATATTCATCTACTAACAATTGTTAATGCCAATTTCATAACTTTTTAAGAACACTAAATTTTTAGGGCACAATACAGCTAAAACCGTACCGTCTTCTTATTAACACCATCCACTATTTAATTCCCTTATTGCTACATGTAAACATGACATTTTTAATAACGTAGTTAGGAAATATTCTTTTTCTAACGTTTTTATCAGTTTTAGAATCGGGATCGGAATCTCACCGATTCAGATTCATTTTCAGATTCGGATTCGATTCATATTCAGAAACATCTCTAATATCAGTAATATTTGATCGTACGAGATAGGGTAGATTAATTAAGGACATACGCAACATATCTTACCTTTTGATAGATATCCAAGATATTCCAAATTTAAACTTATAATATAATTACATGTTCATAGACAAAAAATCAGCATGCCTTACCAGAGGTTTTGAAAAGTTATCGAATTTTGAAAATGTTTGCATTATCAAATAAAAATGTACAAAAATTATAAAACATAAATTTCAGATTTTTTTCCTTCATAAATTGTTTTAGAAGAGGTGTGCAAATCCATTTATAGACATTAAAAATACCGCACACAGGTCCTTCGTTTAGTGGAACTCTTCAACTCCAGGGGAGAACCCAAAAAAGTTCAAACTACGTTGCGTATGACCTTAAGTCCGTATTGCACTAAACATGCATTCAAACTATTTTCAGTATTTACAATTTTGGAAACCCATGCCACTTTTGATGACTTTACTTTCGTTTCAAAATGAATAATTCCTTTTCCTCATTATTACTTTCGTGAATGAGTTTATTGCGTTTAATGCGTTCACGATCCCCCCCCCCCCAAATGTAAATATCAATCTGTTTAGTTTTTTTTAATAAAACTTCCATCCGGATTATCTAAAACATTAGCCGTGTATATAGTCTGGTCCGATTTATAGAAAAAAAAATATTTCTAACGGCAAATAATTATTATTTGGTCCAGCATAATTTTTTAACCTTTTTCGAGTATGCTGAATCCGATAAAATTTGCTGGCCTTCATGAGAATCAAATGGCGATTCAAAATGATTTTCTATTAATGTCGTTCAAAAAGCATGAAAAGGGAAAATAATGTGTGATAATCACACTGAGTGTAATGCAACTATAAAAAATGACAATAGAATGCTAACATTAGTACTTTATTCAGAAAATTTAGTCGTTTCTACAATTAAAATTCGAATTTTCTCTGATTTATTTGTCTATTGTTTCTATATTCTTCTTTGTTCATGATTTTAAATTTGCAAAGATCCATACAATGCAGATTTGTATTTTTTCCCTCCGCATATCAATCAGTATATATCAATAGAAGATTCAGGAGAAGGAAAATTAACTGATCCCAAAAGAAAAAACTTGTCTTTAAGTTGCAAAACAAATACACCGTGTCCACTTACATGCATAAAAAGATTTTTAGAAATTACGCTTCTCATTCATTTTATATGAATGCAAAGCGAGCACAATGCCAGGCAGTGCTTGTGTATGTGGTATTTAGATACCGCATATATAGTGGCAGCCTCACATTACTAAGACCAATTAAACAGATGGATGGATGTTCTTGGTTGTTTGCTGCAAACTTCTGAATGGGTCATTACGGAGATTTTTCCAAAAATAAATTCGACTTGTAAGTTACAGCTGCACCATCATTCAGTTGTAGAATAGTGAAATGCAGAGGAACAAACTGTCAAAAGTTTATCTTGAGTGTAATTAAGTAATTAAACATAGACCCGTGTCATAAAAATCACAAGTAATCAACAACAATTTTATTCTACTTTAATGTGAATTTTTTTTTTTTACATTATTTCATTAATGTGTGAGACTCGTATTTTACGAAATTCGAGTGTTCGTCATTTTGAATCGCCATTTTGAGCTAATTAACACATTTCAAACACAAACGATCAAAATTTCCAAATTAGAGTGATGACATTAGCGCTCTATTGTCATTTTCATAGTTGCACTACACTTGTGCAGTAAGATATTCACAAATCCTTCCTCCTATTTAAACATTAAAGAATAATTTGAAGAAAAAAAATGAATATCCGCCTTTGTTAATCGCCATTTTGACTTATTACTTACAGGGGCACCATCATTCAGTCGTAGAATAGTGAGATGCATAGGAAAAAATACAAATTTGCTGTGTATGAATCTTTGCAAATTTAAAATCCTGAACAAAGCAGAATATAGAAACAATAGACAAATAAATCAGAGAAAATTCGAATTAAAGTAGAAACAACTAAATTTTCTTAGTTAAAGTACTAATGCATTCTATTATCATTTTTATTAGTTGCATTACACTCAGTGAGATATTCGCACATTAATTTTCCTTTTTGAACGACATTAATAGAAAATTAGAAAAATTGGATGTCCGCCATATTGAATCGCCAATTTGACCTATTTAACGTCATTCTCATGAAGGCCAGCATATTTTTTCGGATTCAGCATTCTCGAAATAGCTTAAAAAACTATGCTGGATCAAATAATAATTATTTGCCGTTAGAAGTTATTTCTAGCTTTCTTTTTAAAATCAGGACCCGACTAATATGAGTTTTGATAAGATTAATGAATTTATTATCTGACATTTTCTAAAGATAGTAAATTTCCGTTTTCTCAAGGAGTATTTTTTCAAACACTTTAAATTGCTAAGCGAGTATTTTCATTACATGCAATTTTATGTTTCCAATATATTGACCCTTTTCACAAAAAATCTTACGACTAAGACAAAAGCTTCATCACTCTGTAATTTTTCATTTCGTTATTTACAAATTTATCCCTGAAATATTTATAAGATGTAATAGAAATATAATTTTTTTCAGCTTAGATATGTTTTTAAGAATGGGGGAAATTTTTAGTCTTAGTCGTCAGATTTTTTTGTGAAAAGGACAGATACTGCATCTTATTGCTTGACTGTTAATTTTGGATTTCTAAATATATAATTCCGGTTTAAATCTTTCTTTTAATCGTCCTAAAAGAATGCATTCAGTTTTTGATATGTTTAGTTTTGTACCAGATACTTTACCAAAATTTTCGATCATTTTAATGCATTTTCTAGTGACGCTTTATCTTGTATAGGAAATGTGCTGTTATCAGCATGTTGAATACATTTGATTTCATTTTCAAGTGAGTCGATGCTAAACCCTTTTATTTCTGTCGAAGAATTTATTTTCAAAGACAGCACTTCCATAACAAAGAGGAATAAGAGCGCTTAAGCATACCCTTCAGGAAAAGGATGATATTTCTTCATGGAGCAGCTTCATGAGTGGACTGACACCACAGTCATTTATCTATTTGACAAGAAACAGAAAGCATTTACCCAGAACTACATTTATGTGTGTACTCTCTTCTCGAACACAACGTCCAATCAACTAAAGTTGGATTTTTTTTTTGCAATTCTGGGTTTTTTTTTAGGGATGTGTACCCCAATATAAAATAAACGTACATTTTACATATACGTTTATATATATATATTTTTTTTGATTTGAATTTTTCATATTCTGGCCACAAGCGCCCAATAGCCACTCTAATTGTTGTCGGATTAAAGTTATCAGAATGTGACACAATTCATTGGCACTTTCAGATGCACTATGGGCTCTTTTAAAGTTAATGACAACAGAATTTAAAATCCTTGAGGTAGTACAGGACATCTTACAATTAGATTGTATATTATGGCCTAACAATAAAAAATCACCAGTTATCAGTCAGCTTTTTACTTTTTTGTAGGCATAATGTATCGGAATTATGAGTTTAGGTAACTTCATTCCGCATCAACAATTTGAGATATTGATTATTCTTTTTAAAATCTTTCATTTTTTTGACAACTAGTAGTTATTTTCGCTGCATTTCATGTTGCATTCTCCCTCTGGTTTCCTAACATTTGTGGTTAGAGAGATTCCACAGAAACACCGTGAAAAATACTAGAATAAAGATACAGGTATGTCGATTTCATATATAATGAGCTTCTATGGCAGCCAGTAAATAATAATTATATTTCCTGTAAAACATTTTATAAAACCTTTACACAGTAAAACTGGTAATTTGTTCAAAAGTTCCTGCAGTATTCCCCAGTCTTCTCGGCCAAGGTTCGATTGAACTGGTCTTGGAAACATCCCAGATATTCTGTGTAGGAAAAAAAAGAGACCAGAAGATCGGGACAACAATATTTTTTAAAATTTATTATATTGCCAATTCAGATCAAAATTCAACTGATTTCAACCAGATTTCTATTCTTGAAAAATAACACGTTCAAAGGAATACTAGTTTGATTATAGCCATTATGGGTTAATTAATAAATTAAATTGACAATCAAATAAATTTCTTGGTGGTAAAAAAGAAAAGAGAGAATGCATCATATTACTACATGTATATCATTTATTTTGTGTTAATTTTGATTTTGATTTGGATCGATTTAACTTTGATCGGGTTTAATCCAAATATTAAAAAAAATGTTTGCTCTGCTCCTATTTTACATTGTTTAATGTACATTTGAGCTTGAATACTAGTCGTTATCTCCATTTGTATCATTTGTGTAGGCAGAATGGTCAATATAATCTACTTAACGAGAGTAATTTAACATGAATGTCAGAATTATATTTATATCAAAAAAGCTTATCAACAGCTGTTTTACATGATAGCATAATGAAATGTTTGTAAATGACACCACAACGAAAATCTATTTACATGTATCAGACTGCACCTTTATTGATTTATAATTTTTCTCAATTTTTTTTACACTATGTCTACAACTATATACTATAATTACCACTATAATATCCACTTTCTAAACGTGCTTGGACCAGATTTAAAGCAAAAATGTTCTCAAAATGTTCGATATAATATCGTAACTTATATGTTGATTTAGCACTTCAAACGTGAATGTAATTTTGTTTTAAAAAAGTAACTTTGGAAGTTATTGAAACTACAGATTTCGGGACGCTTTTGATTGATACATACTTGAACTTCATCAGCAAACTTTATCATTGCTACTTTAAAAAAGTAAAAAACAATAATATTATTTTACAATGAGATATTTTCAAACTATGTTTCATAGTATAACTTGAGTGTGTTGAGGGAATTGGAAGGTTTTGGATTTCAAATATTATGAGAAATACACTCCTATTTTAATGTATATTAGTGAATGATAAGCAGTATTTGATAAAAGTTATTTTATGTTAATACGACTTATATGTGTTTAATGATGATCAAAGATACTTTTGATTATGTTGTTTAAAGTGAGCAATTGATATATTTTAAGGAGTTAATATCTTTAGATTAAATTGTATTAAATCAGTATAATTCATATAGACACTAGTATAACGATTTGTGGGAAAACCTATATATTCCTTAGAATCTCCTTTTGATGATAAAGTGTAAACGATGATATTCTAAATATTATTAAGGTCTTCCGTCTTCACGGAAGACCTTATAGCGATTCTATTGTTTCTTATTATTATTATTATTTTTCTGACCATCTAATTTTGTGCACGCGATTTCTCGAAGACTACTGGATGGATTTTCATGAAATTTGCAGGAACAATGTGTTGTTATCTGAAGTTATTTTATCCGAGAGATTTTTTGGAAATTTTTCTCTGGTGCCAAGTTACTGACAATTTTCTGATTTTAAAATGCAATTTTGTCTGCAGTTAATCTCAAGAACGGTAAAAGATATCAATGTGAAACTTTCAGGGATTATAGATCGTGATAGATACTATCCAGGACGCGACCTTTTGTTCGTCGTCAATACTTCCTGTCGTTAGGAGATGCGAATTGAAAAAAGCTTATTTTCTAACTTTTTTGTTTTCCATTATCTATCATTGATTTTTGGAATATTAATAGAGACCCTTCTATATAAGCTTACTATATAAGTTGTTTGAATATTAGTTAATCTGAACGCTAGATATTAATATTTGAAAATCTGAAGCGGGCCCAAGATGGCGGCTGTCTCTGTTGACTCCGCCATTTCGCGAGTAGGGGTTTATGGAGGCAGCTGAGCGTTTGATTAAACCATTCTGACATAAGGATACATGAAATGTAAAATAACTACTTAGACTTTCACGTAGTTTTACGTTGTAATTACGTGTCAATCTTAAAACTTAATTTCCGTTTCACTGCTTTAGTGTAACTGGGCTAGATACGATATGTAATGTGTACAATGTGTTAAATATACCTTCTTAACGTTGAAATAAAATAAAGTAGTAGTAGTAGTATTTATTTGGTATCATCTCATGTCATAAAGGCGATAAGAACGTTTCATTTATTTAATTACATTGAAGCTATCACACCTATTTAATAGATCAGTCCAAAGAAAAGGCGTGAATATTTACTCGTGACGTTTGGCGCGAAATTTTCAACAGTGGCCCGCCTTTTATAATTCTTAGACAGGTGTACTGTTACAAATGTATACACAAGTATATCTAGAGCAGTGCTCCCAATATCCCAATAGCTTAAGGGTTTGCGCGTTAATAGATCACGTAGTAATTACGTTACAATTCTGTGTCAAACTAAAGATTTATTCCAGTGTCTTCTCAAACGTCCTCTGTAACTGGTTTTGGTTGGTTCTCAAAGTAGAAAAAGAAAAGACTAAATGTGCAAATGAGAGATACCTATTATCATTTGTTTTGCAAAACGGAAAAACATATCTTAAATCATAGTTATAAGTTATAGTTTTTCAAGAAACAATATCGATGCATATACATAGTAAGTATAAAACGTAGAACCACTGTTTTTCCCATGCACACTTGTGTGATATTAAACGAATAGAAAAAACAAAAATAAGAAAACCATTTTAATAAGACCGTCTAATGGAGTTTATATTAACATTCTTTTCTCAAAGATCTGAATCAAGTTATTGAACATAAATGGTATCTGATTCCTTGACTGTCGTAGAGCCAGGCATGTTTTTCGGGGAAACATTTCAACCTTTTTATGAAAGTGTAACTAATCGGCATAGTTCACTTCTGAGACGGGAAATAAAAAAAAAATTAAATTACAGTCATTTCAGTGCTTTTGTGTTACTTTTCTATACAATGTGTACATTGTGTTAAATATATTTTCTAAACCTCGAAATGTAGGCTATGAGAACGTACTTTTTTCTTAATTTCATTGAAGCTATCACACCTATTTAATAGATCAGTCCAAAGAAAAGGCGCGAAGATTTAACGTGGCGTTTGGCGCGAAATTATGAATAATGGCCCGTCTTTTATAATTCTTAGACAGGTGTACTGTAGCAAAAGTATACACAAGTACATTTAGAGCAGTACTCCCAATAGCGTAATGGTTAGTGCGTTGGGGATAAAAAGGGAAAAAAGCGGATTGGATTTTCACGCTGGCGACCTGGATTCAATTTGTGACCAAAATTTTTAATCACTTCTCAGCTCGACTTTACGAGTTATTTTTTTTTTCAGAATCGGACGGAAGACCTCTCGTTGCTCGCAACGAGATCGTTTCTAGTCTTTATGTAAAATTATGAGCGTAATGATTTTTTATGTTTCCATATCCCTGATATATAATCACAAAAGTGTTAGGCACTTACAACGTGTTTTCGGTGAAATTACAATTCAAATATTTATAATGACATAATGATTAATAACAATAATAAACGCATGCATGAATATGAGGGGAAATTTTTTTACGTGTTACAGATATAAGATATAAAATATATTTATAAAAGTTATGGTAAAACACGTGTGTTTGTTTTGTATGCAGATTAAGTCCATCGATAAAGGAGATCGATTGGTTGTTTATTTGTTTACGGGTGAATATGTTGAATCCGTGCTACTCATGATTCAGACACGTATAAGGTAGATTTTCGGGTGTTTTAAGTTATTCGAAGTTCGCTGCTACATTGCAACAGACTTATGTTCGCTTAGATCGGAGATAGAAATCAGTCTATACTAGATGAGCGCCTAGCTTCATGTAGAAACAGTTGCTGATTATGCACAAACAAACAGAGCCGAGGTTCCGGGCATCTCTGACACGTTTGGACTCCATGTGGGTGGAAATTGGCACATTTGAAGGTGCAGCTACAAACTGGTAATTTCTTATTTGCGACTTCCTCAAAGAAAGAACGAAAGTATAAAAATAACATTTGAATTTTAAACACTGTTTATATTATTTACGATAGGGTAAAGGACCATATAAGCACCCTGTGTCTTTCACATTAAGGCAACAAAATTTCATTCTGTTAATCGTAATTCCTGAAAGCTTGAGTGATTAAAACGTTTGTCAACGTCTAATCTTCTGCCAGTTTTGTTTCTTTAATTGTTACTAAGCCTCATAGACCATAGGACTATGTAAGCTACGGCTACGACTCTTACAGCAGATAGAGGCACGCGCAGAACAGAGAATCTGGTAAGCATTTGGACACAGATTAATGTCCGTTTTTCAGCTTGAACTTAGCTTTGTAAAAAATCAAAAAAAAAATTTAAAAAAAAAAAACAAAAAAAAAAAAACGTGTTACTTGAGAATGAGTATAATTCTAGTAAAGTCACGGTAGTAATTAATACACGTACGTACCTGGTACATGTATATATAATTTTATATCTATATGATGGGTTGGAATTTGGTAGCAATTATGAACAAAGTTCCACTGTTTCTAATTTATAGTACTGAGACACACTATTTTGGAAGCTAATTGTATTTGAATTTCATGATATGGTTTGAACAGTCCTAAAATTTTACAATTCTACATTGTACTGTGACACATTGATGCATAGAACTGCATATAGCTGGTTCATTTTTCTGAAGTTGTTTTCAAATCTTGGATATAATGTACAGTGTACATGTAATTGAATATATAGTTCCTGATGTTCCTGATATAAACTCGAAAAATGATGAAACATCGTTTTATTTTAGTAAAAATTTTTATTCAATAAAACCTTTGTTTAGCCACAGTGGTTTTTATGCTCCTAATTCTGGACGTTGTACAATGTATTTTAAAATACGTAGAAATGAAGAACATAAGATAAATGCATATTATTGATGCTCCATAATTTGTAAATAATGTATTCCGATGCTGATAAATATTATAGAGTATCAATTAAAGACAGTGTTTATAATAGCCTTCATTATTCATTTTGCATGTCCTAATTTAGTGTTTTCTATCTGTTATGAAGAAAATACGACTCAAGAGTTGATATCATGATGATATTCGCAAGACCTATTGCCACATGTATTGATGTATTGCAGACAAGGCCCTTTTTAAGTTCTATAAGTAGTTTGAAGAAGCTGGCATGGTCTGGCATGTAGTATGATGCAGACAAGGCCCCTTTTGAAGTTCTGAAAGTAGCTTGAAGAAGCTGGCATGGTATGAGAAGTAGTATGATGCAGACAAGGCCCTTTTGAAGTTCTGTAAGTAGCTTGATAAAGCTGGCATGGTCTGGCATGTAGTATGATGCAGACAAGGCCCTTTGGAAGTTCTAAGTAGCTTGATGAAGCTGGCATGGTCTGGCATGTAGTATGATGCAGACAAGACCCTTTCCAAGCTTGAAGAAGGTGGCATAGTCTGAGATGTAATATGATGCAGACGAGGCCCTTTTCAAGTCCTGTAAGTAGCTTGAAGAAGCTGGCAGGGTCTGGCATGTAGTATAATGCAGACAAGGCCATTTTCAAGTTCTGTAAGAAGCTTGAAGAAGCTGGCATGGTCTGAGATGTAGTATGATGCAGACGAGGCCCCTTTTCATGTTCCGTAAGTAGCTTGATGAAGATGGCATGGTCTGAGATGTAGTATGATGCAGACGAGGCCCTTTTCAAGTTCCGTAAGTAACTTGATGAAGCTGGCATGGTCTGAGATGTAGTATGATGCAGACGAGGCCCTTTTCAAGTTCTGTAAGTAGCTTGAAGAAGCTGGCATGGTCTGAGATGTGGTATGATGCAGACAAGGCCCTTTTCAAGTTCTGTAATTAGCTTGAAGCTTGCATGGTTTGAGATGTAGATTGATACAGACAAGACCATAGAGAATTCAGTAAGTAGTTCGAAGAAGCTGGCATGGTTTGAGATGTAGTTTTACAAAGAAACGACCATATAAAATTCAGTTAGTAGCTTGAAGAAACTGGCATGTTTGAGAGGGTTTGATACAGACAAAACCACTTAAAATTCAGTTATAGTAGCTTGAAGAATCTGGCATGGTTTCAGATGTAGTATGATGCAGGCAAGACCCTTTCAAATTCTGTAAGTAGCTTAGATGAAGCTGGAATGCTTGAATGGTTCATCATGTACATTGATCATAAAATTATTTTTGAAATTTTTAAAATTTTCGAAGAAGTTAACATTTTTGGAATGTAGTATTGACTAGTATATTTAGCAAAAGACCTTCAAAAGACCTGTAAGTATCTTGATGAAGCTGGAAAATTCCGAGATGTATGGTTACGCAGACAATTCTCTTTGTTGGATTTGTAAGTATTTTCGAAGTTGACATGACCTTAAATATAGTTGCCTTCTTGTCTTTTGAAGATGTGTAAAATTATAGTATCTCATTGAAGCAGGAAACTCGTTTTATCTCATTGAAGCGATAAATGCAAGTACATAAACTTCTAAAGATACATGTATACAAAAGTGCAATTTGTTTGAGATGTATTTGCAGACATATTTGAAATTTCAATTGACAAAGCGAAACTACTGTACTTGCGTATTTATATTTTAATAGCTTAAATACTAATATAGCATTGTCTTGTTTATTCTGTAAAGGAGGCCAAATTGTAACTGTGCTTCCTATAATCACAGACTCTGTTGGACTGGATTCTAAGCGTTTAGAAAATGATTTGGGAATAATAAAGCAGTTTGATATCACAATCTGATTTTGAAATTTTTGGAGCAAAGTTTTTCAGGTATCTTTAGTCAGGACACACGGACCAGATGTTTTGCAAAACTTTCATTAAAGGATTTGTCTGAAGACTTCCAAAGCTGTGTTTAAAATCAAGGTTCGGACAAATCACCTCTAGTCAAAATCAAAGAGGAATAATGTTTACATTCTGGTAGGTGTAGTTCAGTTCTTTTGTCCTATTGCTAATAACCAAGAGATGTTTAGAAAAGGTTAATAATTGAGTTTGATCAAATGAGTATAATTTATGATTGATTTAAATTTATTTTGTATTGTAAAAGTTATTCTTGTGTATCTGGAAGTCACAATCTTGTACAAGAAACAGAGAAATTCTGTAAGCACTCAAACATTTAAGTTTATATAAGTAATTTTATTCTTCACAGTGTTTTAACGGGGTTGCTATCTGAACTGCAAATGCTGATATGTATGATTCACTAAAAAAAAAAAAATCAACGTAGAAGGCTTTTTGAGTTCATCTGAAGACGTCATGGTAAAAAGGAAAAGAAAACTCTTCAGCCGGGAAGGATAACTCTTTTATTTAATGATTTATTCATAAAGTCATGAAAGTCTCCAAAGGAAGCTTGAAATTGAAATCTTTATATATAACAAATTGAATTCTATGCAACTTAAGGTTCATTAATACTCTGATAGGAGATATAACTCTGAATGACATAAATGTCTAACATTCCTTTATAGATTTGCAAGTGTCTTTTTTGTCTAATTGCATGTATTTTACTTATAAATACATTTCTTTTTTGGAAAATCATTTAGGTTCAAGCAACATTTCATACCAGTGAGCGGACTGAGTGTTTATGAATCTTAATGTAATTGAAAGTTCTTTGAACATTTTTATACAAATGTCCTCGATTTAGCCTTAAATACCAATTTTTAAGTTTGATATAAATTTATAATTGATTTATGAAGTTTAGCATTCATAGCAAACGCTTTATAAACTACAGTATTTATGCATAATAATAATTGTGCAGTATATACATAGAAGAAATTAAAGTAACACAGAACTCAGTATAAAAATCTGTGGAGTTTTCTTCAAATGCTTGGAAACCTATAATTTTTAACATAGATATAATTGTCGAAAAACTTTCGTTTGGAAAATGCATGTTATAGGTGAATTCATTTGCATTCCTGAAAAGTTATATTTTTATTCTCCTAAATAATATTAACTTTTCTTTATGAAGTTTGAAGAATGATCAATGTGGGTAAATACGCATCACTTTGAGAATTCTGCGACATTTTTATGATAATTTTTAATTATTCAAGGCCTGGTTTGAAAAACGTAATAATTGGATTACCTTGAAGTCTTGATATCTAGGGGTGGGGTCATACACGTTTCGATAATTTTATGTCAATGCTTTCTTTATCGTCGAAGTCTGTTGCACTCGCGCATGCGAGCTCATCCTATATAAAGTGTTTTTGAGTTTTATTTATAAATAATTTATGTTCGTTTGAACTGGTGAATTTAGAACATAAATATATTTATAAAAGTTATGGTAAAATACGTGTGTTTGTTTTGTATGCAGATTAAGTCCATCGATAAAGGAGATCGATTGGTTGTTTATTTGTTTACGGGTGAATAGGTTGAATCCGTGCTACGCATGATTCAGACACGTATAAGGTAGATTTTCGGGTGTTTTAAGTTATTCGAAGTTCGCTGCTACATTGCAACAGACTTATCCCCCACCCCACCCACCCCTTCCAGTATGATCGATATACTGTACACGTTAAAATGTTCGTTTTAATGTTGACTGTCGCTTTATTTGTTTCTTTTTCTTTTGTAGAATGATTTGGATTTCAGAAGTTAAGCTAAAGACTGTGCTTTGTATACTGTATACACTTCATTGAAGTCTGTTGCACTCGCGCATGCGAGCTCATCCTATATAAAGTGTTTTTGAGTTTTATTTATAAATAATTTATGTTCGTTTGAACTGGTGAATTTAGAACATAAAGGCTATTTTTCATTAGAATGGGAAAACTTAAAACATTTTTGCCTATTTAAACTGCGTTCTTCCTCTGTTTAAGAAAATCTAAAGCATGCTGTTAATTGTATAATTGAGTTCATTTTAAAAGATGCGGAATACAAAAATAAAGTTTTGACTTTAATACAGATGAAACCAGGCGCATGGCAACGGCATAAGGGGAGGGGGCTTTTCAAGTTCAATTTTTACTTTTGAAAATGTTCATTGAAAGGCTGGTCCTCCCACTTTTCTTAGAGTAAGGTCCAAGAATTTGGACCCCAAACCCTTACCGGAAAAAGATTTTCGAGTTTTTTGTGGGTTTTTATTGCTCGTCCATTTTTCTTTCAGTTTTTCGAGTACCGATAAGTTGATATTTTCTTCTTCCAACTCCCCTCCCCCTTTTAAAAAAACGATTATAAGTGCCTGGAAACTAAGACATTTCTTAACTATTTACATTTTTTTTATGCATTGATTTTAACAAGAAATTCTTTTTCGTGTTTGTCATAAAATAAATAGCTTTGATGAGTTATTTATAAACATTACACCTATGCAATTGAAAAATACTTTACAGAAACAAAGTAGATGTCATCAACATGTTTGAGAAATATAAAGCACAAAAATAGGAAAATTTAACAAAACTGTTTTACAAAAATGTTTTTTAAATACACATTTATCTTTTTAGTGAAAAAATAAGGAATTCCAAAGTTATTGAAGAACTTTAAAAAAAGCAACAGCAGTAGATACAAAAATGGAATCAACAAACAAGATTCATACTGCAATGGTAGAAGAAACAATTTCATCGAAAACTAGTTGTACTCTGACCAATGAGTTCAATAAATGATACCTCCGCCTACCATATGAATATAATGGCAGTGACCTTTTTTTGCTAAGGGAAACCAAAAATATGAGTTGAATCAAAACGTAAAATATGAGGTGCATAATGGCAATATATAATACAGATACAGTGAAAGTCTCATAAAATTTCATTCAGTGGTATGAGAGGAGTTGCAGATAGGAGATGGGTAACCCAAAGCGTAACAAACAGACGGACAGACAGACGGACATCCCGATTACTATATTCCCTCCCGCATGCTGTGGCATAATAAAATAAAATTATGCACATTTTCAATTGAAAACTAAACAGTCTTATCACACTAAAGCAGTTACTTAATACACAAATGGAACAACTTGTTTACTATATTTATTTTATATTCACAAAGCTTTAGATTTAAGTTATAGTATAGATTCATTTGATAAGGGCACACTAGATTATTCTAAAATAAAACCATTTTCAAGCTACGTGTAAAAAACTTTCATTTAAGAAATAATACAAATGTATAAGGCGCCGTTTTGATATTTTTAAGGTATTTTCTGATATTACAAAATGGATTTTGACATCCGAAAATCGATATTCTAGATATCAAAACATAATTTTCTGATGATCAGAAAATATTATTCATGTTTTAGGCAATTTTCCTAATTCTAATCAACTGATAGGGCGTTAAGTGATATCCCTCCTTTTGTGATCTGAACGCGAAAGCACGATCGTGGACTATCAATTTCTCGACTCACCTTTTGGCTGAAGCAAAGTTATGTAGAAAGTGTATTCATAATATCAGGAACGTGTATTTACCATTGTAAAGCAATGACAGCCAAGGCAGTCCATTTAGGGTTGTGTGAAAACATTTACTTGGGTTGATTTAATAATTAAATTAATTGGCAGTAAAGATAAAGTGAAGTAAACTATTGCGAATTAAAAGTATTTTTTGTTAATCACTTCATTTATGCAGAGTAGATCCATTTGACATAATACTCAGGGTAATATTAATCATAGTGAAAATATACATTTTAGTGATTAACATAATTTTCCTTTATTTTTCAACCAAAAACAACCCAGATACCTAAATTTAACCACCAACATGTGGCATGACACTTAATATTGGCCTTACGCATGCGTCAAAATTTAATTCAATTAGAGGCGCTAAGCGTTCGAACGGGTCAAATGTTAAATGATTTAATGCGCATTATATTAATTCGAATTAAACTAATTCTCATTAAATTCTCCGTGTGAACGCGGTTCATATTTAATGCGCATTAGCTCATATTAATTCGAATTAAACTCTCCGTATGAACAGGGCATACATGTAACTATAAAGGACATCGGTGAACGTTCAATACATGTACGTGGTTGCCCTCATAGGCTTAAGCTCGGTCGCTATCAGTTTCCGTGTCTTTGATCAATACCACTTGCCATGAGTCCAGATTACAACACATTGACCTACAGTTGTATTTTATATTTTTGATACGCAAAAATACACATTTTTTATTTAAAAAATTCGATTTTCTTAAAGATGAGAAAATTATTTGAAGATATCAAAAATTCCAATTTCTAATATAAACACTAGAGGTACTGTGAGCGATGAGCTCACTATATGATACCCCCTGCCTCCATATAGTTATAATGGCAAAGTCCATGTTTTGCTGTGATCGGGCAACTCAAAATATGTGTCGGATCAAAAAGTAAAAAAGGAGGTCACAATGGCAATATGTAATAAAGAATCTGTGAAAGTTTCATCAAATTTCATTCAGTGGTATGAGAGGAGTTGCGGATAAGAGATGGGTACCCCAAAGCGTAACAGACAGACGGACGGACGTAGTGACGGACGGACATCCCGACTTCTAATTACCCTTCCGCTTTTCAGGTAGGGTGGGGGTATAACAAAACGGAGGCTGCAAGATATCATTTCACTCAGAACCCTTTTCACCATGAGTAAACAAAACAGTTCAAGGAGCTGCCGGGTCTGCTTTCTAGAACAGTCCTACAGCGGTACCACAGTGCTCAGTCCTAGAGCGGTCCCAAAGTAGTCACGGGGACTGCTCTGTGGAACTGCTTGAGTATCAGATTGGGTCTGGTTAGAATTGTATATTGTTGAATTTCCTATATCGGAAAAAATGATTTTTGATATCTAAAACCAACTGAATTTCAAATATCACAAAATATTTTTATACCCCCCGCTTGAAAAGCGGGAGGGTATATAGTAATCGTTAATTCCGTCCGTCTGTACGTCTCGCGTAATTATCGCGTAAATTCTCGAGAAGCACCACACGCGAAATTTAATTACTCGCCTTTAATTTTATGGTGCTGATATCTATGTTAAAACTCTTGATCAACCGTCCATTCGCGAATTTTTATTCTCGCGATTAGCTGTTGAAAAGCCCATTCGCAATAAAAAGTACTCGCGGGAAATAATGAATCTACAGTAATTATTTTATTAAATGAAGGATATGAAGATAGCGAACATTTTTTCAATATCAAAGTCTATAAAACAGTACAAATTCGAAGCAGAGCAAACACGGACCTCCAAAACATCAGAGGTTTGATGAGGCGCCATGGAGGAATGAGCATCCTCTGCCGACCGGTCACACCCACCGTGTGCTCCATGTCATGATTGGGAAATAACGAAAAAAATCATTGTCATTTCAGTATATAATTAAAGGTCTAAGAATTTTTGTGAAAAAATGTCAGTCAACATTTGACTCGATGATAAATTGTATTTGCTGACAAGATCATTGTATCGACCATAGAAATTACGAAATGGTGACTTTAAACGAGACTGCTGATATTCTTGTTTCATTAACTTGTTTGTCAATAATTTACCTCGTTTTGGAAAGTGTTCATACGTAGAGCATGTTCTTGCGTATCGAATGAACTGAGATATATAACCTCCGTATGCAGATGATGATAGTATATTGCTGCATAAGAATGGGAACTTGACGATAGAAAAGTTAAAGTCATTAAGCTTATCATGTACTTGGTTGTTAGATTACCATTAACGTCTTTTCAAGTAAAATATCTAAATATGAAACAGATATGTCAGTTTCTGTGGTATTTTTTTTTTTATCTAAAGCTCACCAGGATATATCGTATCGACATAAGAATGGAAATTACCATTGTTAATTGACAATACGTCGTCAATATATCTAAATGTCGAGTTGAAAGCCACAGTAAATATTTTCTTTTTTCCACGCATTAGTTTCTGCACAAATTCTGTTTTTTTTTATGAATACAAAAATACGCTGAAAAAAAAATAACTAGTGAAAGTCAGTGGGAAGACTAGTAAGACTAGTAAATTTACTGTCCATACAATCACTACCTCAAAAGTAGTTTTACTAGGTATTGGGTAGATTTACTAGATAATATTAGTAAATCTAAGAATTTACAAGTAACTTTCACTAGGTATCTAAGTATCTTTACGACCATCACTCAACTTTTCACTACCTTAGCTAGCACACAGAGTGATTACTAATCACGACGAACGCTTTACTAGGAACACTAGTAAAATCAACTAGTAGGTAATTCTCTCAGTGTATGTCTGCTAATAACGGGGAGCAAAACACTTAACACTGAGTGTTACTGCTATCTATTACATAGAGAAACTAACGATAAATTGACGTTTCAGTGATTATGATAATGACTGAAAGATAAAACAGTTACAGTAATCGGCAAATTTAACAAACTTAAGACTTTTTCGAAAGCCCAAATATTTAAGACCTTCAGAGTATAATACGGGAATCAAGAATCTTTTTATATCAAGGTTTTGCAACATGTTTATCAAGATGTTTTTTTTTTTTATAAATAATATTAAAACAATCCCAAAAATATAGAAATGGTGCTTTATAAAATTATAGATTACGACGATAAGGTGAACTCAAACCAAAATATCAGGAAAACCTTCACCATACCACTGCAGTACAGTTGCATTAGTCATATCGAATTAAGCATTTCTATTTTGTATGGATTCCATTTCAATTTAGTCTGATTGTCTTGTGTCTTTCGGTCTAGGGTGGGTTCACAATATCTTGAATGGAAAATGTTTATGGAAATACAAGTAAAAGTGGAACAAGTCTCTTAAAATCAGTTATCTCGTAAAAATTAGCATTTCCATGTTGACTAAGGTGAACATTGTCTTTCATGGTACTTTTTCTACAAAAAAACTATATTCATCCATAAACAAATATATTGGAAACATCATGTTCGCCTGCCTGTCTGTAGATATGATTTTGTACTGAAATTATTCCTTCGTTAATTTTATTAGAAATCCTGAAGCACATTCATTTGGAATTTCTGTACCTGGTAAATTAGACTGTTTTTTAAAAGGATTTTTCAAAAGATTTTAGTGTATATTGATTCTCTCTTACAATTAAAGATCTCTGTTTATCAAGTAAGGGCATTTCTGCCCTACAGTGATGTCATAGATTTGTGCAAAAATGTTTTTGATATAAATCATTCCAAATAGAAAAAAATATCTTTTTGAGGAATGCTTTTCAATGGGTGCATTGCAAATAATTGTTAAGTAAAATACAGTGAAACCTGTCTAATCCGACATGCACTGGGAGACAAATTTTGTGTCGGAATAGACAGGGTGTCGGATTGCACAGTGTAAAAAACAAGGAAAATACTAGAATGGGAACGAAAACAAACGTCGTAATTCACAGTGTGTCGGATTAATGAGAAGTCGGATTAGACAGTTTTCACTGTAATTATAAAAATGTACTTTTTTTCTTAATTTAATCATTTGTTCAATCTTAAAAAAATATTGTCATGGTCAATAACTTCTTAATGATGTGTATTTCGACATTTTTTTAATTGTATATATTATGTTAAATCCTTTCCTTGATTTTCAAAATTCTAGTATTTGATATTTAAAGTAGCAAAAAATATTTTGAGCTTTTAGCATCAGAGTTATGCATTTTCACAAGTTTTTAATACTGTTTATAATAAACGTTGATTGGTTGAGTTTGAGGGCAACATGCGTTTTATCGGACCCAAGAACCAATCTGTTTGCATAAGGCTGTATGCAGACAGTTTATTTCGACATACATGATGTAAAACTTAGGAAATGAACAAATGCAAATGAGACTAGTTTTAATTGTAACGTGGACCATTACAGATGGTCCCCAAACGCTCCACAAGTCCCTTTTGTGCCTTAATTCTGTAAAACTTTTTTTCAAATATGCTCTTTATCGAAGAATTTCATTTAAGAATATAAAGCTGCAATGATATCAACTAAATATCGTTTATCTTTTGCATGCGCGCGCAAGTACATACATATGCAAGATGATCATGTCATGTTGTTTATTATGCAATTTACATATATTTGTATTCTGAGAAACAAAGAAAAAATACAGATATAAAGGTAACATTCATTAAGTATATGTCATTTTAATACATTTAAATACATTTAATACATTTAAGCATTTTATTACTATGCTGATTTTAACGTCGGGCTCGGAGTTGGTTTTTTTCCCACAACAAGGCAGGGTTGAAGACGATTAAGGGTATTATGCCGATAATTCGCCAATCAAAATAAACTTATTCAATTGTAGTTCCATACATAAAAAAACTGATTTTCCTTTCTCTTGAAATTTTTTTAAAATATTTTTTTTCCAGCCTTTATCGACAACTGTTGTTTTGACCATGCCATCTTGTCTATACTACTAATATATCCTTATATTTTGAGTTTCAAAGGATTTCATAAAAAATTTAGAGAGTTACGGCTATGTCAATTATATTGGTCATTTCACGTGTTGCACGTGTGCGCAAAATGACCTCCATTCCGCACATCTACATAACATGCCTAGTGAGCCTAAAAAGGTTTCACCTAGATCGGATGAGCAGTTTACGAAAACACTCGCGGACAAAAAAGTACCCAGGAAGAAGAAAAATCGGAAGAAAGTAAAACAATATGTTCTCAAACTTCGTTTCGGGAACATTATTAGATGTAAGCTCCGTCCATTGTATGACGTTAGCGGTCAAACGTCTCACCCAGCGTTCAATCATTGATTTTTTTTATACCCTCTCAGCAAAACATAAGAAATTTTTTACCTTTTGTTTAGATTTGTATGGGAACAAACTTTTAAGGTTTAATAATACTGCTTACGAAAACGATAAATTTTTCCATGCTGACATACACTTCTGTTTAACATGTACTTGTCTAACTTCTTAAATGTATAAAGCTTAATATTTCCATTTCTTATTTTTCTTTCTGTGATAACGCTTTGAACGTTAGCAGAGTTAATTTCTTTATAATTCTACCGG
Source organism: Saccostrea cuccullata (assembly GCF_032062105.1). Taxonomy (NCBI): domain Eukaryota; kingdom Metazoa; phylum Mollusca; class Bivalvia; order Ostreida; family Ostreidae; genus Saccostrea; species Saccostrea cuccullata. The sequence continues at coordinate 32,926 of NW_026919621.1, forward strand.
TATGTAAATTATGCAGGTCAATAGGTCAGGAGCTAAGGAGGCCTAATATGCATGCAAATCTCGAGCACATCTGTCTCTGAGTCTGACGCTAAGGAGGCAAAATATGCATGAAAATCTCATGCGACTACCGTTGTGTTTGACGTCAGTGGGTGAGGACTATTGAAATTGGCATGCAAGTCCTCGTGTAATTTAGATTTATGTCTGCATTTTAAAAGTCTAAATCTACAATTTTAGTTCACAAGAAAATGGAAATATAAGGAATCACTGTCTAGTTAGTATAGTATACCAGGGACATCAACAGTAGTGGGAAACATGGGACACTTTACGCATAACGGGCTTCGCCCGTTAAGCAAATTATCCCATGTTTCCCACTAGTATTGATGCCCTGGCATACTATACTAACTAGACAGTGATTCCTTAAATATTCCTATTTCTAATTGTTTCCCTATGATAAACACTACAAAATGTTTTGTTTAATTGTTATCTAAGTAATTAGATATGATAAATCATTTTACAAACAAAATGAATAATGAATTATCTCCCGATCAAAAGCAAGTCACTTGTGCAACGCTGTTCATTATCACCGAGGCCTCGCGAGATCGAGAACTTCACTTCTGTAAACATGTAAACAGCCCATCTGAACCACGTGGAGAAATCAGCATTGCCACAATGATCATCCGATACAGACATCGTCCCTCAGTCATTACCATCCAACTTCTTACGCAATTCAACGTCCTATGTTATTTTAACACACACAATTCTGTTTCCTGACCATGCTGACCAACTCCTGTTTCATCAACTGCACTATTGCATTCAATATGGCGGCGGAGAAGTGACCTAGTGCCTATACACTTGTTCGTGCTTCCGACAACCTAAATCTAGCTAGGTCACATATATAATTAAATTTAGCAAGATTGCCTTGATCGTAATATAAAATTCTTTTTTATTTATTTTATGAATGTTGATACTCGGTATTTGACCGCAGTATATTTTAACAATAATTAAGTTTGTTTCGTGTTTGTATGGGACTATTTTTTTTTTATAGTAAAACATCACAGGTCGGCCAGTGGAAAATAACATGGAATGCCTTGTGTATTTCAAATCTACTAAACTGGACGATTACAAAAACAAATAAAAATGAAAATATAAGGAATCATTGTCTAGTTTTGAGAGTATGCCAGGGACATCAACAATAGTGGGAAGCATGGGATAATTTTAGAATAACAGGCTTCGCTCTCAAAACTAGACAGTGATTCCTTAATTAAATTGTTACTATTTTAAGTTTATTTTAAATGTATTTAGTGAAAATAAATGCAGTTTTTCTACTTCGAACTCCAAAAACTGTACGAGGGTTGTCCAAAAAGTTCGTTGACAATGACGTTTTTATTAAAATAAATGGTTTTATATCAATCTAATGTATATCAAGATACTTTTTTATGAAACCAAGTCCGAAAGAATTAAATTTTACTGATGGAACATAATATTTTTGTAAAAATAGAAGTCTTCAAAAGGTCGTAGAGAGTGCGCATGGACCAGTCTGACTTGAATTTAACTTCATTAAAACGTCAAACATTGTGATTTTCAATTTTTAATATATGTTCATGGAAACACACTACATTTTCTTTATCATGTCACACTGCAAAGTCCTAGCAATAATCTTTAAATATAATTTTATAATTATAATTTATTTATTTTTAAAATTCAAAACAATACACAAAACTTTACGAGTGTCACCATTATACACAATTCGTATACACAAGCTGCACAGTCAACGGTTGAAACGACGTCTGATTCAAAATATTTGTTCAAAGACGTCAAAGTTATTAGAATATATTTAGTTTATTGATTTGAGGTAGGCAAATACGATTTTTGCGTACGGTGCGTACTGATTCAAAGACACTACAAGGATTTGAAAACACGCGTTATTCGATGAAAATGGACATTTCTATTCATGACGTTGTTATAAATCTAGCGCAACATCAGACTATTAAAACATAAATTTTTGATCGGACACTGTTCCGTTTGGATGGTCGACGTCGCTTTTTTGTCAAGTTTTGACACATATTCGTTAGGTTTTTTTAGCATTCTCATTGTCTATATATGAACCGATGATAAAGATGTCAAAAAATTATTATAACCTATATTATTATAACCTTATAATTGTTTGTGTTACATTTAATTTCTATTAAGCTTTGACTTGTTTTATATTTAAAAAAATAATCATTTTAATCCAAACACTTTATTTCAAACATTTTTACTTTGGTCCGTGCGCACTATCCGCGACCTATAAAGACCCCGATTTTTACAAATATATAAAGTTACATCAATAGAAATGAAATTTATCTGACTTGGTTTTCCATAAGAAATATTGATATACAAAAGATATATATAGAACCATTTATTTTCACAAAAACGTCATTGTCCACGAACTTTTTGGACAACCAATAAAGATTGAATTACCTTAAGTTAGTATATAGTTACTATAGTTTATAACTGATACCTTTGCAAAAAGTGACTTTTGACTAGGAAGTGTGCCCCAGTAGTTATCGAGGGTAATATGAACAAAGTTCAAGGTCTGGAAATCTAGAAAAATGGAATTCTTGGATGAGCATCTGAAAAGTGATAATTTATTATTGAATCCAAAATTCAGAAAAAAAATATGCATTTACAATAAACCTTCAGTATACAGTCTAGGTTCTCTGTTCAATAATATTTACTCATTTGTCTTTATCATTTATTAAGTATATCATTCATCCATGGAATACTTATTTTTGTTAAACCACCTTACCCGCAAAAGTCAATATTATCGTTGAACATGCAATGTCTTTCAATCTAGCAACTCAAAACTTTGAAATTGTGTTTGTCACACGAGTCGGAAACAGCTGCATACTAGGGGGTATTTTATCAAAAGAAATACAGTTATGTCAACAGCCAAATTATCATTATGTTGATAAAGAAGTTACCAATTGTTAGAAAATCTAATTTATGTTATCAATATAAGTATGATGCATCATGCATGTATGATGTCATATACAGACGTTAATATGTAAATCTAAGTTTAAAGACATTAAAAATAAATTCTTTAAAAAGATTGGTAACTTGCACATCAACTTATTTTTCAAATCTTCTGATTCTTTCATTGAATTACATAGTTAAGCAGTTACCAGTGCACGACAAAAACAAGCTGTCGCCTCTCTGATAACGATAATCTGTAAACTGCAATATGTTCCTTTTTATTTAGAGCTTTATTTTACAATATAAATCGATTCATATTGCCATCTTTAATAAGGCAAAGGGGTACAGAAGAAGAATCTCTACTCGGTGAATATCTTTGCAAGTAGTTACTGAATAATGCACTCCTTATCAAAGACATACTCTGCATTCTCAGGTAAGAGTATGAAAATTGATGTTAAATATATTATACAATTATGGACTCTTTGGGTGTTGAATATGGTTTGTTATTCACCATAAAAATATTAATTTTGACCGAGCCAAAGTCGAGGACAATATGGATATTTTTCTGGTGAATAACAAACCATATTCAACACCCAAAGTACCATAATTGTTTTATTATGTAGTCAGGATTTGAATAGATAAGACTTTGAAGGCTGTTTGACGACAACATTTTTATTTGCGATCTTCCATTGTTGAAAATAGAAAAAAATCTCCAGATACTCTTTGTTACCTCCGTGTCCGTCTTTCCGAATTCTGCTATATGTAAGACGTCCAAATGTTAAAAAATAATCCTGAAATAGGTTTGAATAATTGCTTTTCTGCTCAGATACGTAGCTCGCTGCGCCTGGTGCAACCATTGTTTACATCGTTGTTTGACATTATGATTGTGACGTCACAATGCCGTTGCACGCGCAGTGACCCTCCGGTGAATACGGCCACAATTGTTTACAACGTTGTTCGATGTTCTGATTGTGACGTTACTATGTCGTTGCACGCGCATTGACCCTCCGGTGAATACGGCCTAAAATCCGGTGAATATTATACACTTATCCAATGGTTGTGAGTGGGATGGCTCTTTTATCACGCAGGGGGAATAAGGAAGCATACAAAATATTCTACCTTGACTAAATCAGTGCTACATTATGACGTCATAGTAGGCGAGATGACGTCAATTTTAGAACACAAGTTATTTTGTAACATTGGTATTTAGAGATGTAATTTAACTCTAGAAAATGAATAGATACGTGTAAACATAAACAAAAAAAATTTGTTCTTATTTCGTTATGATGTATTCTGTCATTTTGATTAAAATCCACCACCGATGACGTACATCAACTAACTTGGGGATTTATCGGGAATTGATCATGTCGTGTAAAGAGAATTAGGCTATGACGGCATGATCAAAGATACGTAAGATGGAGTTTAAAAGCAAATATCGTGAATATTTTGTGAAATTCATATGGCGTTCAATTAATAAAACAGGTATGCTAATTTGTATTTGTCGATTATATTCTCTGTCGAAGACAGTCAGCTATATACGTATCCCAGTCGGCCTTTCCTTTGTCAATTGTGACAAAAATAATGCAACAGAACAACAATAAGCTGTATATTTAAAAACATAAAATTTGTACAGATGGAAAGTTTGCATCCTAAAATACTTGGAAAGTGCTGCTAGAATCCCGAGTTAAGCATGGTTTTACGAAAATCTCGGTTCATAGGTAAAAAAATTCAAAACATAGGGTAAGGTTTCGTGCAAATGTGTGGAATAATTATTTTACTGACGGGACAGTAGGATTCTAGCAGCACTTTTTAGGCAAACAAGATGTTTTTCAACTACATTATTTACTCAAAGAAATTATTAAACTCCGGGGTATTGTTGTTCTGTTCGCTTTTTTATTAAGGAAAATTTCGCTATTAATAGAAGTCACGTGATGCTATAGTGGTGTTGCATGTCGTTGCGTTAGACACTCTTTTATCTTTATGCAATAGATAATAATAGTTTACTATTTTCAGCGGTTTTGGTAAATTTTCAAACTAAATTTTCTTTAAAAAGTCTGAATTTCCCAAAAAATGACTTATATGCTTCCTTAACATACCCGCGCAATCCCTCGACAGGCAACTATTCCCCGAGGGCTTGCCCGAGGGGAATAGTTCCTGTCAAGGGTTTGATTAAAGAGTTATCCCACTCACAACCAGTGGATAAGTGTTTTATTATACTGATGTAAATTATAATTTCTAAGCTTTGAATTTTCTTTGGAGTTAGATAATACTGCAAGAATGAGCCGAAATCCTGATGACGTCACAATGCTACTGAAGTCATTATGACATCATCAGGCTATGGATTTAATGCTGGAAATCAAAATTGGCGTCAAACATTGCATGAAAATTTTCCAAGGGGTAGGTAGCAAAAACTATACCCCGAGGTATAGCTTTCTATGCGGGGAAATTTTCACACTATGAAGTATAGTTATTTTACCTTCTGAACTTTATATAGGAAACATTTTAACAGAAGTATAATAAGTAGTGTTATGAACTGTTTGCGTTTGTATAGATTATATAGGAACTATAAATAGACTATATAATAAATTGTAATATTTCACGTTTTATTTTACATTGCTTACTAGATTCCAATAGTGCAAGCTTGATCAGTTGAATGTATGTGTATCATAGGATAAGTAAAACAAAAGAACTACGAACGATAGTATTGTTCTCCCGCCTACCCCGAGTCATTTTTCAAAAGTTAACCTATTCGATTAATTTTAAATACGGATTTTTATAAAACATTACTTAATTGGGAAAAGCAAAGAGAGATAACTCTAAACTTTTAGTAAAACTTGTGTTTTTCACTATAGAAATCAACGGAAAACGGAAAATATTTTTAAAACATCCCTCTCCCCCTGTCAAAAAAATCCTTTTTACAGGTAATGTAGGATGTTATTTCACAAATTCATATCAAAGCTTTTTGTGTGACACAGGAGGGGGGACATATGTTTGTTGACAAAATACGACAAAAATGCTTATATTCCATCACTTTCAAGGTGATTTACAACTGAAACATTATATTTTGATCATATATTTATGTTTTATTTATTTGCCTAAAACATAAGAAAAGATATATGGGACATTAAATCATATCCAAGACTATTTCAAAGTATAGTTATACTAATGAAACTCCGATTTCAATGGCAAAAATCGTCTTCCACCTTTTTTCAAGGGCTGGGATTATGTATAATTTACTGTTTAGCGATGTTAATCAGACAATTCATCAATTACAATTGAACTGTTCTTTGTATTAAACAAAGATTTTTTGGCCAAATTGCTATTTATATTGAATTAAATGGTTCCAAAATGTAGGCGGGAATCGAGTGTTAGCGTGCGTATTTCTTTACAAAAGTATACCAATATTTGTCTTTGGCATTTAAGACATAAAAAACGTTATTCAGTGAACATGGTGTTATAAATAGCAATTGCTCTGCTAGCAAATTTGATGATGCACACTTTCGCATCGTTGAAAATCTGCTAGCAGAGCTTTTGATATTCATAATGCCGTGTTCACTGAATATTTGTTGTTTATTACTTATACGTACATAATCACCGTGTATATCCCAACATGCGGGGTGTATACTATGTTGTGCGCGGGGTGTATGCTTCCGAAGCGAAAGAGAGGGGGTAAATGTAGGTTCTTTGTCTATTTTCTCAAATTACAGATATTTTTCGCCAGAAAGCATATGCCTACGGAAGAAAGCATTATCTAAGGAGTATATGGATACCAATGAATCCACTGGACACCTTCTAGTTTTATCAAACACCTCAACACGATTCCGAGGATCGGAGCAAGATTGACGCTACACTGTGTTTATGATCAAATATAGAAGAAAGCTTTGCTTTATCATCACTTTTATATTATTGTTAAATACATGTTTACTATATAAACTTTTGTACAAATTGTCTGTCAATAAAACAGTTCGTATTTAAAGATATTGACGAAAAATCAATGTTGTGCCCGGGGTGTATGCAACATGTTGTACGCGGGGTGTATACCCCATATTTTATCTTAGGATATCTATGGAAATATTATTTACCGGTATACGGGTTTATAAGCGAAAGGTAGTGTTGATAAAGACATTAATACTAATGCCTTTAGCAAAAAATAAAAAAAATCATAAACTTACTGAAGTATAAAACAAATTAACTAAATTTTAAAAAAAATCAAAAGAATAAAAAAAATTAAAAATAAACTATCATGTTCAAACATAATAGGCGCTAGATGTGCAAGGAGCGATTGTTATCTGAATTAATGCTACATTGTAGATGGCGCAATGGTCTAAATCTACGTAATCATAAAATATAAAATCTCTCCAAATGGGACCCTCGCCCCCCCCCCCTCCCCAATCCCTGCATTGAGGACACTTTGTCCTTTCTTCGGATAGTTTTAATCTAAATATTTCGCCTGTTAAAAATAATAGAAACAGTACATGAATGATGTATTATGAATAAATCTCTTTTTTGTTTCTGCAACTTTTATGTTATCAATGTATATGCATTCTTAATAGCATTTATGACAGTGATGTAGAATCGTTTTTGGAGGGGGGGGGTACCTGAAAAAAAACTTTGACATAAGTTGACTAGTAATAAAAAGGGGGGCTTATCGAAACTCAAACTCCTATTTTTTGGGGTTGAAGGTCCCATCTTTTTTCAGCAACAACTCTTTTTTTTTTTACTTAATCATACTACATAATCATCGTTTGACTTTGCCGCAACAAAAGGGGGGGGGGGGCAACTTGACATACGATGAACATTTTCTGTAGTGAAAAGTTGTGTCTGGAACAAAAGGGGAGGGGGGGGAGTAATACTACGTGTTTGCATGATATATCAAATTAATTTTCCTTTCATTTTTTTTGCAATATGTGGACTCATATTTCCTTATCTGAAAAGATTTCATAGTTTACAAATATCACAATAAACATGTAAAGCCAGCTATAAAAATGCACATTTGTTATAAGGGACGACAGTTTTCTGAGGGCATGCACAATTGAAAAAAAAAACTGTTTTGGGTACATTTTACAATTTTACGTTGACGTGTAATCAATATCAATTAATGTACACCCCTCCTCTAATTTATTATCGTATATACACGTAGTAAAGTTATCCCCGGCCCCCAAAAATGACATAAGACACAAACACACCCTCCCCGGGCCCATTCCTAGAAAATATGTACTCAGTACAATACAATGCTCAATTTTTCAAGTTAACTGCCAAATGTGAGTCCCTGGGGACAAAGTACACAGCATATAAATACTACATGAAGGAAAACATTTTTGCGGTGTTTATGACATTACAACTTTTTGTTATGTTTTCAATAAAAGGGGTGTGGAGATATCAAATCTCAAAGTCCATGAAACAATAAAAACAAGAGCAGAGCAAACACGGAACCCCGAAACATCAGAGGTGAGATCAGGTGCCATAGAGGAGTGAGCATCCCCTGCTTACCGGTCACACCCGCCGAGTGGTCATTGTCTTGATCGTGAAATAACGGGAATATCCGTCGTCAATTCAGTGTATAAATAATGGACTGATAATCGGTATGAAAAACGTCAGTCAGCATTTGATTCAATGATAAATTGTATTTGCTGACAAGGTCATTGTATCTACCATAGAACTTACGAAAGGATGACTTTAAACGAGACTGCTGATAATCTTGTTTCATCAACTTGCTTGTCAATAATTTTCCCGTTTTAGAAATTGTTCATACGTAGAGCATGCTCTTGCATATCGAATCAACTGAGATATATACATCCTGTATGCAGTTTCATTCAAAAAATGTTGAAAAGGGTTAAACAAAAATTATGAGTAAATGTTAAATGTTCAAAATGATGCGTGTGTGAAGCATTTATTAAGGAATGATCTGAATAAGGTGTCTTTAAATCAAAGGGATGAATTGTTGTTTATCACATTAAACAGTTAAACAAGGCACCCTGTACTTAATTTCCATGTGCATGCAACGCCAAAAGTGCGATGAATGTGTTTCAATGTTTTCCCCCAGTAAATCGAATTCATGAACCTGAAGTTGTGCTATTACAAAACTGATAAATAACTAAAAAAATGAATATAACTTTCACAAAAGTCAATTGTTAAGAAATTTTATAATGATATTTCAGACAACGATAATATAGAGTAAAGAGAGGGGTATACACCCCGCGTACAACATGTTGCATACACCCCGGACACAACATTGATTTTTCGTCAATATCTCTATCTAAGAACTGTTTTATTGACAGACAATTTGTACAAAAGTTTATATAGTAAACATGTATTTAACAACAATATAAAAGTGATGATAAAGCAAAGCTTTCTTCTGATATTTGATCATAAACACAGTGTAGCGTCAATCTTGCTCCGGTCCTCGGAATCGTGTTGAGGTGTTTGATAAAACTAGAAGGTGTCCAGTGGATTCATTGGTATCCATATACTCCTTAGATAATGCTTTCTTCCTTAAGCATATGCTTTCTGGCGAAAAGTATCTGTAATTTGAGAAAATAGACAAAGAACCTACATTGACCCCCTTTCTCTCGCTTCGGAAGCATACAGTACACCCCGCGCACAACATAGTATACACCCCGCATGTTGGGATATACACGGTGATAATGTATATGCATTATTTAGTGTTTTCAAGAATATCAGAGGAAATTCTGGCTTACACAAGGACACGGATTTTTGTCTTTAGTAAAGAAAAACATACGGCTATAAAATCACTAAACCTGATTAAAGTACCTTTTCTCTAATAAATCACACAAAAAATATGTAAAGTATTTGCCTCTCAACCTCAGTAATTTGGATACAAGGTGGGGTGTCATCACATTTTCTTAATTTTTGTTTTGATGCAGTTGTCACCTCATCGTTCAAAGTTGAAATCCTCTGAGAGAAAATAATAATTTAACAATATGAAAAAAATAGAATACCCAAATAATGATTACAACTCAAGAATAATTTTCCATGATTTTTAAAATTCTTCTTTTAAGAACTGAAAACGCTCTTGAAATTTATTATATGATTAAAGAAATTTTGCTTTTTCTGAATGTAAAACACCAAAGTCTGAAGATTTATCGTTCTTTGCGAAATTATGACAAAATATGAAGAGAAAAATGAAAATTTGACAGTTTTGATCAATCTTTTTTAAAAACTTTTGTTATACAATAATAAAGATTGATTAAAATTAAATTTTTAACGATATCAATAAGCAATTTTAATTTTATTGAATTTCTTTTTTTCCAGAGAATATTAATAAAAAATTAAATTATTTTTTGCAAAACATTTCGTATGTATATATCTGAACCCATATCATTAGAGAAGTAAAGTTTGTACTATGCAAGTATGAAAAAGGAATTGAACTCATAGCAGACGAAGTTGCGTCTATCAGGGTTTGCCATCGTTTGAAATTTTACTGTGCTGTAGAGTTTACGCGAAGCACTAAAATTTCGCGGTATTTTCGCGATCAAATTCGCACCTGAATCAATATTCATTACAATTACAAAGAATACATACACAGTTATTGAAAAAGATCATTAATTCGTTACACAAATGGTATACTCGAACATATTGATAAAAAAAAAAAAAAAAAAAAAAAAAAACACGTTCTGAAAAGCAGAGGAAAATCTGGTCGATACAGTCGAACTACTTACCATTTTTGAAAGTAAATTTGCGATGATTTTTTTTTCGTCAGCTTTTTTTTTTTATTGAATTATCCGATTACCAAAAAAAAAAAAAATAAATAAATTTCACAAGAGTTGTCTGAAAATTAAAAACAATTCATTTACATCAATTAATGATTTCGGTACGATGTTATGTTTGACTTACAGTGCCATTATAATTCTACATCGTAGCTCTATAGAAGAGACATATTTAAATATTTTTTCTAAATAATACAATATATATCATAGTTGCATCAATACGCAAAACATAATCTCCGTATGAACAATTCTTTAAAGTCACCTGCGTGGAGCTGTGGTTGGGGAATGAGTTCATCCTTATAATTACGTCACGGGTTCAAATTCCACTACCGTTTACGGTAGCTCAGTCGGTAGAGCGCTCGCTTCGTGATCGGGAGGTCGTGAGTTCGTATCTCGACCTCGACTGTCCCTGTCGATAAAATGGGTAGCAACTGTTCCCTCGCCATGCGCTCGGCACTTTGAAGTGAAAGTTGCGGGTCCTTCGGATGAGACCTTAAAAACCGAGGCCCCGTGTCGTGTTGGCACGATAAAGATCCCTCACTGCTCAATGGCCCTGCGTGCCTAGTAAAGGTCAAAATTTGAAGCCCTTCACCGGCATACGGTGACGTCTACACATGAGTGAAAAATTCTCGAGAGGGACGTAAAAACAATTAATCAATCAATCAAATCCCACTATGGGACATGGAAACTGGTCCTTCGGATGTGACCGTATAAACTGAGGCCTTGTCGCATTAGGTGTTGGTACGAAAATATACTTCCATTCTCAATGGCCCTGAGTCTCAAGCATAGCTCAAAATTTGCAGCTTTTAGCCGGTGAGTGTTGGCGACTCCAAAGGAGTAAAAAAAATTTCGAGAGGTACATTAAACCAAAAATAAACAAAAAAATCCTCTTAAAATAAAGCAAATTTTTGGAAAAACAAATTGGTGAATTTTTGTAAAATCACATATTTTCGAGGTTTGGGGAAAATATATTTGTTCGCGAGGATTTGATTTTGTGGTCGAAAAATTCTTCAGTAAAGAATAAAAATTGCATGTCATATTGGTCATGAACTCCTAGGTCTCATACATTGTACCTAGAAAATTATACCCCAACGAAAAATAATGGTATGTCTACAATAAAACTTTGCAAACTCCATGATCAAGATCATGACTTGGATGCAAATACTTCTTTTGGTGGGTCAGATGCATATGTTGACTGACGTTTTACATACATATTGCTTAAGCTATTATTTTCAAACTGTGGAAAGTACTTTTTTCCATTTATATGATCATGACAAAAAAGCACAAGGCAGATAAGGTCATTCAAAAGAGCATGCTTACTTTTCTATGTCTCCATATTTCAGAGGTTCGTCTTTCCTCTGCGCAAGATTTAAATTCTGTCAATGGCTTTCCGAGCTTCGGTACCGTTCTCCATTGTCATATTCCATTAAAAATACGTGTTCAAAATTTCAAATATGAAATTAAATTTTTCTCCATTAAAAGTATATTTCATTTATAGTTATAGTCATTTATAGTATAGAAAAAAAGTATGGTATAGATATAGTTAAGATTCATTACCTTTTAAGTACAGAACGTAGTAAAAGATAAATATGCAAGCAATTTACAAAATCAATCAATAAATTTTACAAGATAAATACATGTTGTCTTTTCTAAGTATATGTATATACGGGTTATCCCATTCAAGAAAAGATGCTTTTCTTGATTTGACTTATCGTTTAAACTTTTTGGCTTTATATCGAAAAAAGAAACATTAAATATGTACTTCGATTTACTCGTAGATGTGCAATCTAATACATTGGGTACGATTTATTGCCTTTAAACGATACAAATTGTTTCCATATAGTATAATCGATTTTCTCCGTTTTGAATTAAGTTAAGCCCTATCGATGGGCAGTCACGTGAAAAATTCATAATATATTTACTGAATGCAGGTCAAAAATACATTTCAACATAGCAAGGAAAAGCTTACTTGAAATTAAAATTTTAATTTATTAATTGTTTTTGAAAAGTGCTCTCATTAGAATTCACATTTTTTTTCAGTTAAAATTTCAAAGAAAATAGGCGCCTGTCGAATTATGTTTGAACAAGTTTTTTTATGTCCCTATTAAGTCATGCTCCCGATTTAAATAAAGCTACGGCACTTTTTAGGTTAAGGAACATATCCTTTCTTCTAATTAAAAAAAATGTTTAAGGTTTATATATTAAGTGAATGCCCTTGTGAAAAGGCGGTTTAATTAGGCACTTCGATGTTAAATATGCCAAAACTGTGCACAAAAGCACTGTTTTATGTAATGATATAGAATATTGATGGTGGATTGAAATGCCTTTGCAATAGACCAATCGAATCATTTTATATTTGACCAATCAGCGCTTGATATTATAACGAATCAGAGTTCCAGAATCATCAATCAATCATTAGGAATTAGAATAAGGCATAAATACGGACGCTCAAGAAGATTTCGGTTACTTTGTCGTTACTCATCTTTCGAGTAACACCTGCTGGACTAGGTTCTTGGGCTGTGTCGGGAAACAACAGAATTGTTCGTTAGACCACTCAGCTCAAGAATCTAGTTCCTTATTAGTGTCTCAGTGACTATAGTGTCTTGGTGGCTTAATTTGTACTGTGTCTTGGTGACTTTTAATAAAGGTGTCTCTGTGACTTGCTAGGGTGTGTTTAGGGTATAGTTGCAGACTGTGTCGGGAAACAACAGAATTGTTGTTATACCACTCAGTCTGCAACTACAGTGATATATGTTTATATTTGATACTTGATTATTGATTTAATTGTAGTTGATTCTTTTCTTTTAATTCGCTGTCGTTAAGTTCATATTAGTTTTCTAATCATTATCCAGATAGGACCTAGGAAAAATATATATAGTGAATTTCAGTCAGTTGTTTGCCATTGTTATTGAAGTTTGTTTCAATTCGATATAAACGTGATTCTTAGGAAGGAATCCAAAGCGGTCCCAATAAATAATTATTTGTAGATTGTAAAAACGTTACAAATTTGATGGCAGCGGTTTTAGGAACATTACGTTTATATATTTGGCATAATTTGTTGATCTATTTTTTGTTTTCATTTTATGGGAATATTGTAAAACATGGCTGGCAAGGACATTACCGACATTGACAAAGAAATAACGTTCACAGAGCAAAAGTTACAAGAGTTGAAAAATTACAGTTTAAGCATTCACAATGCTAGTCTAGCCAAGGATACAAGTGCTAATAAAACAAGTACCCCAGATGTTCGATCAGATACGAAATCAAAAGATTCAGGTTTTGCATCAGGGAGATTTTCTGATATAGACTTTCACGGTTAAATGTTATGTTCATGTTAAACCGAAAAAGCATCCCATAGGAAAAGTTTCTTGGGAAGATGAAATGTTGTTTGGTACAAGTAGAGTTCCTTCCGATGAAGGCAAAAGACCTGGTTATTTAATGTCAACACCAGTCTCTGGAAGTGCAACAGAGTCAAACATTACTAATCGCCGAAAGGATCGTCGATTTAGTAGACAAGATACAGAGACCGATATCATAACGGCAACAGAGAAGAAACCACAGACCCATATGAAACCTGCAACATTTGATGGTACGGGATCCTGGTTAGAATATCGTTCCCATTTTGATGCATGTGCTATGTTGAACAAGTGGACGGATCTAGAGAAAGGTTTATATTTAGCAGTTTCCTTAAGAGGACAGGCTCAGGGTGTACTGGGGAATTTGCCTAACGCACACAAGCATGACTATGTCTTACTTGTGAATGCATTAGAGGAGAGATTTGCACCCTCGAATCAAAATGACTTGTATAGGACCCAGCTGCGAGAATGCCGACAACGAGCAACGGAAACTTTACCAGAACTGGGACAATCCATAAGAAGACTCACAAGCTTGGCATACCCAACGGCGCCAAGAGATGTACAAGAAACGCTGGCAAAAGAACAGTTTATTGATGCCCTCCTAGATGCTGATATGAGATTGAGAATAAAACAAGCAAGGCCATTAAATCTCAATGATGTTATTCGACATACTGTCGAATTGGAAGCATTTGTTAAATCTGATCGTAAAATGATAGAAAAACAAACCTACTTACGACCAATGCAGTCAGAGAAAACTGAGGGAAACAAGAAAGACGGATCAGATCAGATCAGCACAAGTATATTGGTAGAGCTAAAGGATGAAGTAAGAAAACTTCGTAAGGAAGTTAATAACATGAAAGCAAAGAATTCCCAGGATGTTGTATACAAAAAGAAATTTGGAGCTACCAGCAACAGACGCTGCTATTTGTGTGGTTCTCCAAATCATTTCCGATATGACTGCCCACAAGCTAAGGTTATAGAACTCAACAAAACGCAGCAACACAAAAGAAATACTCATATAATACAAAGAAACATCCTGTACAAAACACATTCAAATGCATCACGTCTTACAAAGCTAAAGTTGGTGTAAACCAGAATGACCCTGAAGCTGGAATGTACGTAAAAGCTACCATACAGGGAATTGAAGCGAATTTGCTTGTTGACACGGGAGCAACACTATCAGTACTATCCAGTAAGGTTTACGAGGCTATACAAAATACACCAGTTTTGTACAAGACTGATCAAATAGTCTCTTCCGCATGTGGGACCGACTTAACTGTGAAAGGAAAAACTAGCATTTGCATTAATCTGGGTGAGAGTTTTTATAGCCAAGATGTCATCGTAGCAGATTTTTCTCTTGATGGAGTCATTGGACTTGACTTTATGAAGAAATACAATTGTACGATAGACATAGTTAATGGGTATTTCAAGGTAAACGACAAAGTTTACACAGTTGATTTCTTTGGCAAAATCGGTTGCTTTAGAATTAACTCGAAAGAGATGATTGTTGTTCCTGCCAGAAGTGAGATAGTGACATATTGTAAGGTCTCAATGCCGTCAAAATCCTACGACATGAAAGAAGTTTTAGGTATGATAGAACCATCGGAGAAATTCCTCAAATCAGGAAAAGCGTTAATAGCAAGATCAGTTGGATATGTAAAAGATGGAGAAATACCAGTCCGAATGATGAATCCATCCCATGAACATCAAACAGTGTATCCAGGAACATTTATTGCAAATATGAGTTCAGTTGACAATGTTTTTGAACCAACCTTTACTGTAAATAAGCCATGCAAAGATCTGCCATCTCATATGCAGGATCTGTTTGAGAGATCTAAAGTTAATCTAAATGGTGGTGAAATACCTCAATTACAGAAGTTTTTGGCTAGGTATGCAGATATATTTGCGAGGTCAGACAGAGACTTGGGACGTACTTCACTGGTTAAACACACGATTGATACCAAGGATGTACGCCCACTGAAAGAACCTCCTAGAAGAATTCCACATCATTTACAGGACGAGATGAACAAGCAATTAGATGACATGCTTGACAGGAATATCATTGAGAAATCGAATAGCCCATGGGCATCAGGAGTCGTTTTAGCCAAAAAGAAATATGGTTCTTTGTGATTTTGTGTGGATTACAGGCGTTTAAATGCAGCTACAGTCAAAGACTCCTACCCACTTCCACGCATCGACGACTCGTTAGACAAGTATTGCCGGAGCAAAGTGGTTCTCAACCCTTGACTTGTGCTCCGGGTATTGGCAAGTTAGCATGGATGACTCAGATAAACTTAAAACGGCATTTGCAACTAAACGTGGTCAATACCATTTTAATGTTATGCCGTTTGGCCTTTGCAATGCCCCGGCAACCTTCGAAAGGCTAATGGAAACTGTTCTGAGTGGCTTGCAATGGCAAATATGTTTGGTGTACCTAGATGACATCATTGTTATCGGAACATCGTTTACCAACATGTTAGAAAACCTCACACAGGTATTTGATAGATTGTCATCTGCAAACCTGAAACTGAAAGCAAGAAAGTGTCACTTGTTTCATAAGACTGTTCAATTTCTCGGACATGTGGTATCAGAGGACGGAGTAAGCACAGATCCTTCAAAAATTTCTGCAGTACAAAATTTGTCTTTGCCTACTAATCTAACAGAGGTAAAAAGCTTCTTACGTCTTTGCAGCTACTACAGACGTTTTATACACAACTTCGCAGAAAAGGCAAAGCCATTGAACAAATTGACTGAGAAGGGATCAAATTTTAAATGGACAGATGATTGTCAAGCATCCTTTGACTCACTTCGACATGCACTTATCTCCGCACCAATCCTTGCCCATCCTGACTTTACACAGTCATTTATTCTGGATACAGATGCTAGCGACGTAGCAATAGGGGCAGTCCTTTCACAGATACAAAACGGAGTAGAAAGAGTAATTGCTTTTGGACGCAGAACCTTATCAAAAGCCGAACGGAAATATTGCGTCACAAGGAAGGAGCTGTTGGCTGTTGTCTACTTTACAAAGTATTACAAACACTACTTGTATGGCAAACATTTTTAGTCAGAACAGATCACAGTTCTTTGAAATGGCTAATGAACAGCAAGAATCCAGAAGGCCAGCATGCTCGATGGTTTGAATCACTGAACAATTTTCAAATGACCATTGAACACAGACCAGGGAATAAGCATGCCAATGCTGATGCCCTCAGCCGTTTACCTTGCAGAAAAGCATGTTGTACATCTTCTGAAAGTATAGTTAATACCATAAGTAGCGCAACACTTACGGATAAGTTGTCTTTGTAAGCCAAACAAAACGATGACAGAGACATAAATCAGCTGATCAAATGGGTTGAAAAAGGTGTAAAGCCGGAGTCATCTGAGATATCTGGTCATAGCAACTTCATTAAGTCTCTATGTTCTCAGTGGGATGCTTTGGTATTAGAGGATGGAATGCTCTTCCGAAAGAAAAAGCATGAAAATGGCAAAGTTTCTTTGCAAGCTGTTGTTCCATACAGTGAAAGACGTACAGTATTAGGACAGTTCCATGATAAAAGGACATCTGCACATCTTGGGATAAAGAAAACATTGGCGAAGATAAAATACAAATACTACTGGCCAGGATTGCAGAAAGATGTTAAATTGTACGTTGCTGGTTGTGAAAAATGCCAAAGGCGAAAATCACCAAATACTACTAAACGTGCCCCAATGCAAGTTGTCACTTGCGGCGCACCAATGGAACGTATTGCTACAGATATATTAGGCGAACTTCTCATGTCCAATAATGGTAACCGATATATACTAGTCCTATCGGATTACTTTACTAAATGGACAGAAAGTTTTCCTATGGCTAACATGGAAGCCGCAACTGTAGCAAAGGTGATAGTGGAAGAAGTCATAGCCCGTTTTGGAGTGCCTGGAACTATTCACTCCGATCAAGGAGTTCAGTTTGAAAGCAATCTTTTTACAGAGATGTGCCGGCTTTTGAATATAAAGAAAACACACACCACCCCGTACCACCCCCAATCGCACGGGATGGTTGAAATATTCAACAAAACTCTGGCTACCATGTTATCAGCCTATGTCAATGAGCACCATACGGATTGGGACGAACATCTCCCATACGTAATGACGGCATACAGAGCAGCAGTCCACGAATCAACGGGTGCAACTCCAAACAAAATGATGCTAGGTAGAGAGGTCACTACACCTCTGGATATCGTATACGAGGTCCATTCTGATATTAAGAGAATACCGCAGAATAGATGGGTTTGGGAGTTACAAGAAAAATTAGAAGAAGCGCATGCAGTTGTCAGGGAAATGACAAAAGAGAGTATAGAACGACAGAAGTGGTACCATGATAGAAAATTAAACTGGCAGTCATTAAAGCCAGGTGACAGAGTTTACGTTTACTTCCCAAAACGTAAGACTGGTACATCTCCCAAATTTACATCATATTGGCATGGACCATTTGAAATTATTGAGAAATGTTCAAGTGTTACTTATAAAGTAAACTGTGGATACAGAGGAAAAAATCAAGTCATTCATACTGACAGGATAAGGCTAATGAAAGACCAAATCCTAACATCAGAACCTTTGAAAGCGAATAACATTCCAGGAAATACAATGTCTGATTCCTCTGAAAACATTAATGAAGATGTTGAGGAAACATATGAAAAGGTGTGTTTCCAGGCAGATGGCAAACGAAAGAGAAGCAAACCAGCCTACCTTAGTGATTACGTCTCTTTCTGAATATGTAAATAAAAATGAGTCTGGTAGGAAATACTACTGCAGTTTTAAAGTCAAATGTTTTTAACCGTATTATACTCTTGTTTACCTATGCGAGGACGAATATTTTTTTCGAAGGCGTTGGTAATGTACTGATATAGAATATTGATGGTGGATTGAAATGCCTTTGCAATAGACCAATCGAATCATTTTATATTTGACCAATCAGCGCTTGATATTACAACCAATCAGAGTTCCAGAATCATCAACCAATCATTAGGAATTAGAATAAGGCATAAATACGGACGCTCAAGAAAATTTCGGTTACTTGGTCGTTACTCATCGTTCGAGTAACACCTGCTGGACTAGGTTCTTGGGCTGTGTCGGGAAACAACAGAATTGTTCGTTAGACCACTCAGCTCAGGAACCTAGTTCCTTAATAGTGTGTCTCAGTGACTATAGTGTCTTGGTGACTTAAAATAGTGTCTTGGTGACTTTTAATAAAGGTGTCTCTGTGACTTTTAGGGTGTGTTTTTTAGGTAGTTGCAGACTGTTCGGGAAACAACAGAATTGTTGGGTAAACCACTCAGTCTGCAACTACAGTGATATAAGTTTATATTTGATACTTGATTATTGATTTAATTGTAGTTGATTCTTTTCTTTTAATTCGTTGTCGTTTAGTTCATATTAGTTTTCTAATCATTATCCAGATAGGACCTAGGAAAAATATATATAGTGAATTTCAGTCAGTTGTTTGCCATTGTTATTGAAGTTTGTTTCAATTCGATATAAACGTGATTCTTAGGAAGGAATCCTAAGCGGACCCAATAAATAATTATTTGTAGATTGTAAAAAAGTTACATTTATATTCTTGGTATTACGTATCTAAAATCTGTAAGTACGAGTAGCATTCTGTTTATTAAAAAACGCATTTTCACTGTAAAAAAGATACTTGATCTGCCTCTCACTGCACATAAAATACGTCATTTTTACCATTGAAATGTCGACAAATTCGTTGCGATCAGTGACTTGTTTATAACCTGGTGTGCGGGATTCAATTATACACGGGCAAAAGTGGCTTATATAAATTTCATGTGAATTCTTCGTATGAAAAAGACATGCGAACTTTAAGTAAAAACTTTATGTGATTTTGACATAAATTCCATATGAATTTTACATTAATAGCATGTCGCATAAATATCATGCAAAGAAAACTTCACAAGAAAGTTCAAAAAAGGATTTGTTTGAATATCATATAAATTTATATTCATACAATATTCACATGAAAATATATCTATATTATTTTCATATGACTTTCATATAAATTTCAAATAAAAAGAAAATCACATGAATATCACATAAGCCACTTTTCCCTGTATATAGGAGATATTTTTAATGCTTTGCGAAGTCTTGTTGTTGTTTAATACGCTCAGACAGTTTAAAGTTGCAATTTTTTTTACACGTATTATGAGGAAATTTTTTTTTGTAATGTCACAGTAAACTTTTCCCGTATAAATTAGGTCCTGCCCCTTATTTCAGCCATAGGTTGTCAGGTGGCAGGAAATAGTTTCGAATTAAGTACCAGTCAATGCACATTTTAAAAGCAGCTCAATATTAAGTAAACCAGCAGTCAAACGTTTTGATTGCCAAAAAACTATCTTCTGCCACCCCACAATGGACCTCCTGACACATTTCCAAAGAGAGAAAAATGATCTTTTCTATACTGTAAATTCGACAATCCTAGTTCAATGTAGATTGAAATTCATTCAAGGACACAAAGCGATTTGTGCGCACATGTAAGAGAAAAGACCCAGAATTTCTTGAAAGCTTTGCTATTTAAAAATGCAACTTCCCTTTTAAAAGATATGTTCGCATTATACAACGCATTAGCAGAAAATTTAAAACAATTCGTACATGTTTAAAGAAAGAGTGTCAAATTGTGTCCATTTTGGTACCCACCATGACTTACGCCATAAACAGCAAGCATGTTTACTATTGAAATCGAGGACAAATGTGGCTAAAAATATAGCAAAATCTTGCAATAATTATAAGTAGTATATCACTATCACAGCGGAATATACGTTTCCCCTAACCTGATAAATAGGATCTATCGGTATCTTCACACATCAATGATGTTCAAATCAGACTGTATTACAATAAAGAAATTCTATGTTTCTTGTCCTTACTGTTTTCTGAATGCAGAAAATTTGCACTTACCTGTGCTCAATCAATATATATAATTGTGTTAAATCAATTCTGTTTATCTTAAAAATTCTCACCAAAAGTTTTTAGCCTCATTTTACATTGATCCGGTTTCAAGTGGTTCTTATAAAATGTTAAGGCCACCCTTATCTACTTTTTGATAATCATCTTGACGTCTCTTATCGGAAGTTTAGATCGAAGAAAAGATAAAGTTCATTTAAAGGTATATATAACCACCAGGTAACTTATATTATTGTACAATTGTCTATGAATAAGTAAGGCGGAATTCAGTCTGGCACATACATATTTTGATTATTTCTTGATTATGTTTATATTTTAGCCATGAAATTCAGACAGAGGCTGGTTTTAGTTTCGCTTTTTATTACCGCCATACCTACATTTTGTCTAGTGATTTACTGGAGTGTTATTGAAGATGATAGTGTTCACAGAACGCGTCTGCGCGAAATAAACCAAACCGGCCTTGGCGAGTCACAGTCATCAGAAGAGAACAGTGAAATTCAACAGCCCAATAGCCGAATGGAAGAAAAGGAGGAATTATTTGGAAATCTAGAGAATGAATCCAATTTTTGCACATTTATTTTTGACAGGAAAGCAGTTGAAAATGCACAAACAAAAATACATTCGCTCAGTAGTGAAGAAGGTCAAGGTTATCTTTTTTACATTCATTTGGATATGCCCTCAATTCGTACACAAACGACTGACATCTCATCTGAAAAATTGCAATATCAAACTGAAAATGACTTACTAGAATGGCAATTTGTTCTAAAGAGAGAACGTTTTCTTGTGCAATTACCAGTTGACTTTGATCTAGTTACATTTGAACTTTTAAAACTTGACAAAGAAGAAAGTGATATTACAATCCCTATTCACGTAAACGATTCCGGCTGTAAAATTACTGATGACAATAGGATTGCTACTATCAATTCAATTCATTTATTATTGTGGAACACGGTCTTAGCCAACTTTACGGAATTTATCCTGTGCAATAGATATTTTGAACATAATGTTGAACGAATAAATATATACTACTTAACAACAATTTGGATAGGGTATGATTTAAACTGTACAAAGTTTACTGATCAAATGAAAATATTTGAAGAAAAAAAGGACGAACTTCCAGTTGTAACACCATTACTGTGTTTTTTCCTTGCTCAACAATTTATATGGATGTTTCTTTTAGTAGAAATGATCGTTAAGGAAAAGGTAATCTTTTCATGTGTTCATGTTCAAGACAAATCTACAGTTTCAACTCATGATACAATAATAACACATCAGATCGAAATTTCTAGTGACCCTACGAAACATGAAAAGACAAAAGAAATAGCTACGGTTTCAACTCACGATACAAAAATAACACATCAAACCGAAATCTCGAGGAGTAACCCTACGAAACAAGAAAAAACAAAGGAAAAAGCTACAGTTTCAACACCCGATACAATAATAATACAGCAGACTGAAATCTCGAGTTATCCTACGGAAAAACAGAACACCGAAGAAAAGGCTACGGTTTCAACACCCGATACAATAATAACACAGCAGACTGAAATCTCGAGGAGTGACTCTACGATAGAAGATAACAAAAAAGAAATAGAAATGACCACACAACACAACGTTGAAACAAAAGAAATCTTAAATAACGATTGCTTTGATTATATGATAAAAGACAGACCATACGGTATGCACAGGTTTTTGTTAAAAATTTTTGTACCAAAATGGCCGGAATTCGAGAGCAAATGTAGCAAAATCTGTAGCTGCATCTTCGATCTTCTGAGTAAGTATGGCTATAACACCCCTGCATTTCGTCTTATGCTCATTTTATGGATTTTTATCCTATTTCCATTTGGTTTGTATCGTACTCTCCATCGCAAAAATATGACAGATAAAATATATAGAGAATTTCAACATGTTGTGCGCACAAGTGAACCTTTATTCCACAGGGTAAAAGATGAGAAAATAGCTGTTATTATAGACATTGTGTATGCAACGGTATTCCCTTTTATAGGTATCTTTATCTGCACTTGGTTATATAATGCATATGTATCTGATATCGAAAGAAAAAATAGAACATCATATGGAATTAGTAGCAAATTTATAGAGCACGTGGCAGCAATAATGTATATCTGTAAATGTTTAGGAGGAATTTACATTTCAATTTTCCCTTTGATTTTACGTTTGATTACTTGTAACACATGCCGCAGAAAAGAATTTTCGAAATATAATCATCCTTTTATCGTGAAATGTTGTATGTTTTTCCAAAATTGCCGTAAAAGGGACGACAATTTAGAGGTCAAAGATTGTAAAACTGATCGCAAAAAATTAAAAGAAATTATTTCAAAAGTCTTCGAAAACATTTGCACAAAATTGAAAGAAATTATTCCAAAAGATTGCGAAAATTTTTGCATAAAATTGAAAGTTTGCAAAAGAATATGCGTGATTATTTTCCTCTTAGGAAAACTTCATTTTGAACTATGTTGGCATATTTTTAATTGCATTTTTCCAATAATGTCACTAATAAGACATTCGTTTCAATGTGGAATAGCTAATCACTGCTTGTATAACCCACTTCACTGGATTATTTTTACTCTATATGTGGCGGTTTGTTACTTTTTTTTTGCGACCAATGATTACGACATTTACATTTGTTTTGCGATCAATTACATATATTGTTTTTGTTGCCCTGCCAATCCGTGCTCATCTGTATCAGTATTTACTCATTATCTTGGCTGCACTTGTCTACTTTATCAAATATTATATAGAAATTGTCAATATGTTTTCAGACATTTTATCACATGTATTCGACATAAAGGCTAAAAATAGAGAACCAAACAGTACAGAAACCGACGACGAAGACACTAACACTTCCTCGGAAGATTTAGTAATCAAAGGAAATTTATCAAATATTATGGTTAGAAGGGGGAAATTAGAAAATATCAACTACGGTAATAAAGGCAGTAATATTTTCTTGAAAAATGCATCAGTTGACCTTGATCTAAAGGTAAACTTTGATGATGATAACAAAGATGGTATCAATTCATTTGATTTCGATCTCAAGGTAAAAAGGGGGAAATGTGAAAATGGTTTCTCTGAAAATCTAATTGTTGAGGAAGATTTGCTTCGAACATACTAGATGAACTGTTATTTGTAAAGAAAAGAATTTACTATTTTGTCCTTAAATGTATTGTAGTTTTAATGTATTTGATTATTACTATTGAAACACTCCTCCTCAGTGGCAAAGCTAGATCCCAAAACAGTTTTAAGGAGGTTTTTGAACTTTCCCTCATTCTTGTTGGTCCTTATGCATTCTCACGGATTTGGAAGTCTGATGGTTCTTATTTAACTGCAGAAAACAAAAAAGAAATTAACAAGAAGTTCATGTCATATTATCAAAATCAAAACAGTGCTACACCGAAGGATTTAATTGATTCTTTTGAAGATGGAATTTGTTGTTCCCGCTTTTTTACAAAACAAACTGAAGCTGAAAATGAAACTGAAGTAAAAAGAAAATCAGATAAAAAATTTAAGTGGGGCAAAAGTGAAGAATATGAAAGGTTAGTTTAACCACAAATAAGTTATGATATAGATGAATATACCAGAAGAGACGTAATATTCCATTTTTATTACTTGGGTTGCAATTCATTCGTAAAAAAAGGTCATGCCCTCGGCCGGTTCAATTGTACTAAATGTAATATTGAGAATGGGTTGGCTTATATATCATATTCTGTTTTCATCAAGAAATTTAACTAGTTGATATCACAATACCTGAAGCTAACTTATTTTATTCCATATTATTATATCCAGTTTGTTTTTAAAAGTGGAAATGTTAAAATTCTCAAATGCCAGAATATGTGGGTTTAAATCATTATAATTACGTATATACTGTAACCCTCTGTAGGTTACATGCCCCCTTTTAACACCTAAATATTGAAACATATAAAAATACATGTGTGCTGTTGCAAGTATTATTGTTAATTTTTATTTCTCTTTGTTCTTTTCTAACTACTTAACATTTTTGACTCAGTTCAGCCGTTTGTGAATATGTTAAAATTCTGGAAGTTTCACGAGTACATGTATCTTGTATGTTATATTGTACATTATATAGTATATTATCTTCCATTTGTTCCTCTAGATCTATAGTGGACATAAATATAATTATCTACTTCTATTTTACAATAACAATACAACTAAATACTAGTATATACAACAAATATATTACAATTACAATATTTAAAAAGTATTTGTGATCATACTTATATAACCCTTTGCCCGCTGAAGACCTTTGATTTGTACACTCGCATAGTATAGTTAAAACATTTACATGTACCGGTAAATACCTGATAGAAATAACTACACTGCTGAGGGTCTTTTATGTTGGAATTTTTACACAGATTGTATTTATATATGCAGTGTATATCGTTAATGTTAATATGTTTAATTGTAAAATAATGCTTGTATTGAATCTTTTTATCTCTGTTTAATAAAAACAACAATGTAAGTTTATATACTCATACTTTTTGCAACGATTGAGACATTTTAGTTCATGTGAGCTTTTCTGAAAAAAAAGTCTTCAACGTCTCATGTAACTTAAAGCTTTTTGCATTTTTTTGAATTTCTATAGGGACTTCTGGCTTAACTCAAAATACACTCAAAGGATCCTTTCGTAAAGAGTTTCAAGCTTCTTCAAATGAAAGATCATGTCTCCTTCAAGAAAGAGATATGATCTATACTTAGGTGTATAAATTTTACTTAGCATGAGTACATCTCAACGTACTGAAAAATTCAAGGTTTAGAATTCATAATGCCATCTCATATAAAAACAATTGATGTAATTTGTCCGTGGCCTACTTTGTTTGGACAAACGGTCAATCAATTAATATCATAAAGGATATATAAACTTACAGAAAAGAATCTAATATATCGAAGGTAAGGGTGACAAGAATTAGCTTAAGTTATGTAGTTCAGACCCTCTTTAATCTGTATTTCTATCAGTTAAATTGATAAAAGCAGGTAACGCATTCCAAAATCAAAACAGAAAATCTTTTTTTCTGTTTTAAGCATTTTGCCCTTAGGTATTGACAAAACTCAACAATTAACACAGTTTACAAGATATTTATTGGTGCGAATATTAAACGTTTAAAGAACGCAAACCATCGTTCACATAGTTAGATTTTACGGAGTAAATTTCATCCCAAAACTATCACTGAAACAGTTTTCACTACCACATTACAATTTGAAAAAAGGCATAAATCTACAGAGTAAATTTCCTCTCAAAAATGACACTATACAGTTAACATACAGTAGTCAATTCAAAAGCGACTATCCTTGATATAACAAGATTTTACGGAGTAAATTTCCTCCCAAAGAATATGACTGATACAGTATTCACTACAACAATTACAATTTAGAAATAGCAAAAATCTACAGAGTAAATTTCCTCTCTAAATTCACATAGGTGCATTGTACATTCAGTATTTCAAAGCCAAAGCAACCATCGTTTACATAGCTTGATTTTACGGAGTAAAGTTCCTCCCAAAGACTATCACTGAAACAGTTTTCACTACCACATTACAAATTGAAGAAGGCAAAATCTACAGAGTAAATTTCCTCTCAAAAATGTCAATGATACAGTGTAATAGACAGCTACATTTTTGGGGGTAAATTTCCTCCCAAAGAATATCACTGATGCAGTGTTAACTACTAACATTGCAGTTTGGTGAAAACAAAAAAATCTACAGAGTAAATTTTCTCTCTAAATTCACATTGGTGCATTGTACATTCAGTATTTCAAAGCCAAAGCAACCATCGTTTTCATAGCTAGATTTTACGGAGTAAATTTCCTCCCAAAGAATATCACTGATATAGTGTTCACCACTACAATTACAATTTGAAAATTGCAAAAATCTACAGGGTAAATTTCCTCTCTAAATTCACATTGGTTCATAGCACATTCAGTATTTTAAAGCCAAAGCAACCATCGTTTACATAGCTAGATTTTACGGAGTAAATTTCCTCCCAAAG
The DNA here is from genome assembly GCF_032062105.1 of Saccostrea cuccullata. Classification (NCBI taxonomy): domain Eukaryota; kingdom Metazoa; phylum Mollusca; class Bivalvia; order Ostreida; family Ostreidae; genus Saccostrea; species Saccostrea cuccullata. The sequence continues at coordinate 59,933 of NW_026919621.1, forward strand.
ACTATCACTGAAACAGTTTTCACTACCACATTACAAATTGAAGAAGGCAAAATCTACAGAGTAAATTTCCTCTCAAAAATGACATTGATACAGTGTAATAGACAGCTACATTTTAGTGGGTAAATTTCCTCCCAAAAAATATCATTGATACATGCACAGTGTTCACTACTAACATTACAGTTTGAAAAAAAGCAAAAATCTACAGGGTAAATTTCCTTTCAAAATGTCAATGATACAGTGTAATAGACAGCTACGTTTTAGGGGATAAATTTCCTCCCAAAGAATATCACTGATGCAGTGTTAACTACTAACATTGCAGTTTGGTAATAACAAAAAATCTACAGAGTAAACTTCCTCTCTAAATTCACATTGGTACATTGTACATTCAGTATTTCAAGGCCAAAGCAACCATCGTTTACACAGCTAGATTTTACGGAGTAAATTTCCTCCCAAAGACTATCACTGATATAGTGTTCACAACTACATTACAATTTGAAAATAGCAAAACTCTAGAGAGTAAATTTCCTCTCAAAATGACATTCATACAGTAACATACCGTAGTCAATTCAGAAGCGACTATCCTTTATAAACAAGACTTTACGGGGTAAATTTCCTCCCAAAGAATTTCACTGATACAGTGTTCACTACTAACATTACAGTTTGTTATTAACAAAAATATAGAGAGTAAATTTCCTCTCTAAATTCACGTCGGTGCATTGTACATTCAGTATTTCAATGCCAAATCAACCATTGTTTACATAGCTAGATTTTACGGAGTAAATTTCCTCCCAGAGACTATCACTGATTCAGTGTTCACTACTACAATTACAGTTTGGTAATAACAAAAATCTACAGAGTAAATTTCCTCTCTAAATTCACGTCGGTGCATTGCACATTCAGTATTTCAAAGCCAAAGTAAGCATCGTTTACTTAGCTAGATTTTACGGAGTAAATTTCCTCCCAACGACTATCACTGATATAGTGTTCACTACTAACATTACAGTTTGGTAATAACAAAAATCTACAGGGTAAATTTCCTCTCTAAATTCACGTCGGTGCATTGTACATTCAGTATTTCAAAACCAAAGAAACCAACGTTTACATAGCTAGATTTTATGGAGTAAATTTCTTCCCAAAGAATATCACTGATACAGTGTTCACCACTACATTTCAAAATAGAAAAAACTCTACAGAGTAAATTTCCTCTCAAAATGCACGTCAGTGCAGTGTACATTCAGTATTTCAAAGCCAACGCAACCATCGTTTACACAGCTAGATTTTACGGGGTAAATTTCCTCCCAAAGACTATCAGTGATATTGTGTTCAAAATTACATTACAATTTGAAAATAGCAAAAATTTAGAGAGAAAATTTCCTCTCAAAATGACATTCATACAGTAAACATACAGTAGTCAATTCAAAAGCAAATAGCCTATATAACAAAGCTTTACGTGGTAAATTTCCTCCCAAAGAATTTCACTGATACAGTGTTCACTACTAACATTACAGTTTGGTAATAAAAATCTACAGTGTAAATTTCCTCTCTAAATTCACATTGGTTCAATGTACATTCAGTATTTGAAAGCCAACCTAACCATCGTTTACATAGCTTTTAGATTCTACGGAGTAAATTTCCTACAAAAGAATATCACTCATACAGTGTTTACTACTACAATTACAATTTGAAATTAGCAAAAGAGTAAGTGTCCTATCAAACATGACATTGATACAGTGTATATTGGGTCCTTTCGACAGCTTAACTTTACTGAGTAAACCCCCCCTCCCCGAAAGTATAGCACTGGTACACATGTACAGTTTTCAACATATCTATAAAACGTTAACATTTTCAAGTTATCAAAATCTACAGAGTAAATTTCCTCCCAAAAATGACATTGGTGCATTGTACATTCAGTATTTGAAAGCCAAAGCATCCATCGTTTACATAGCTTTTTGATTTGACCATGTTTACGTAGTAAATATCCTCGCAAAGAATATCAGTGATACAGTGCTACCTACTAACATTTACAGTTTGAAAATAGCAAAAGTCTACAGGGTAAATTTCTTCTCTAAATTCACATTGGTTCATTGCACATTCAGTATTTCAAAGCCGAAGCAACCATCATTAACATACTAGATTTTACAGTCATTATTCGCAGTAAGTAAATAACATAATTATATATAGAAAACAGCAGAACATCAGAGGCTTAATTTCCTCTAAAAATAAATTGATACAATATACACTTTTTACAGGAAAGAAACATACTTGTTACATCTTATTGAAAAAAAGACTTTCGAGGGACATTTAGATCTCAATATACTAATGATGTAATACAGTATTATTTAATCTATAAATAAATCAACATATAATTTATACAAACGCATACAGTTTTTTTGACTGATTTCAAGCCGTATTCAACGAGGGGTGGGGGTTCAATGCGCATGCAGTAGCATGTTGACGTCACAAACAATATCTCAAAGTAGAAAACTGTATTGTCCATTCTATATCCGGGAAGGAAAAAAGGAGAAGGAGGCAAGTCCCTCTGTTGATTTTTGTCGAACAATTTGATTTCAAACACATCCATCACATTTACTTTCTTTGACCGAAGCTGTACTTCTATGCTTTCCTTATGGCTGATGCCATTGAATGTCTGCTGAATGCATTTTCAACATGTCCAAAGGAAATCTGGCCGCCATATTTTGAACAAATCCATAGTTGACCTATTGATAAAATTTTTAGACTCGTAAATCATCTTATATAATTATTTTTAAACTTTCAAGTTTTCAAAACCCATGCGAATTTACTTCTTTAGGCATGCCGGATTACATGTTGCGCACCACAGTCGAACAGTGGTGCTTGCACAATTTTTGTAAAATCGAAAAAAAGTCTTTCCGTTGGTTTTTCGTAGGGAAATTTTATTCATCTAAAGAACACGTATATATACCCCCAGTCTACACACACATTTAGACAAACTAAGACAAGATAAATTTATTTGAGGATGATGTCAATTTTCTCAGATCATATTCTTTTGAATTAAACACGATTTTGAATTCAGATTAGTTCAGGCAGTACATTTGCAATTAAAAAACTAATTACTAACGCCAAAAGGGGAGTTCAGAGAGATAAATGATAACATGTGCATGCAGGTAGTTCTACTACAAATAAAATGATCGCTAAAGTGTTTAGCATTTCACACAATAAAGAAGCAACCACCTTGACCAAGGATCGAAATCCTCATGTAACTGTAGATAAGGATAGAATTCATATGCCAGACACTACCTTAATTACACTTATCGTAACATATACATATACATGTATAATTGTAACTTTACCTTTATTATTCAATGTTTGGTCTTTGTATCGTTATTTCTCCATTCATCAGAAAACAGTCACTTTTATATCCAGTCGTCACTTAAACCACTCCTGAAATAATTGCGTTCATTATTGAGGGGCAGTCTAACTTGGTTTTCTTTCTCTAACTTGCTTCGTGTTCTCTGCGACTTTGAAGTGGATAATTAAGCCACTGGGCACAATGCAAATATCCGATGCCGCCAATTTCAAAACTGCCATACACACAAATCATCATGTGGGTTAAATAACTGGAAACGGAAAAATAAACTGTTTTCACATAGAACTTGAAAACAAATTCATTGTTTTCAAGATAAATGAATGCATTAGCGTCAATAGGTTGTTGTGCGAGAAAATTGAGATGGTCTGTTTCTTATCATTTCATCATTTTCTTTTCCGGTGCGTGAATCCCCGCTGTTACATTTGTAATCAACCCCTTGTATTGGATAGAGCTGCGGCCATGTCATAATATTCTGACCTAAATCAAGCTGTAAGTTCACATTTTTTCACCATCAAAATCTAAGCCCGACAAAATTACAGGTCGCCCTATTTACATTTTGTTGATATGTAACATATACTCTGCGGCAATTGCATAAACATAATCTTCTCATGCAGCAGTAACCGAAATTGAGGTTTCAAAATTGTGATAAAAATCATGGACTGTTATTCTTTTTAGTTGATCTATCGACACTAACACCATGAGGTCAAAAAAGAAAAAAAAATAGACTTTACAAAAAGCTAACGCAAAAGCAATACTGACAAAACTTGTTTTGAACTTTTAATTTTAAAAACTCAAATAATGTAAACCATTTAAAATAAAAAAATGAATATCACCTTCCTTTTTATATGCCTGTATTTTCTATTCCTTACTGTAATTATTTACGACTTGTATTCGATAATGGTGTATTGGGTGTTATACATCTGATCTTAATTACTAAGACTGTTATTCTTAAATTTTGTAAGCATCTAGATATATTAATTATCTATCAGCCTGAAAGCGCAAGCTGACCTCTGAGAAATTGTCAATAATGTAAATCCATTGAAGTTTATTCCATTTTACTATATATATATATTTACATGTTTTACATATACTCTACTACTACATGTATCGCATATGTATAATTATTTCATGTGACAGTATATTAATTAATACATTATTGAAAATGTTTATTTTTCAGGATGTAACAAAAATATGAACAGTTTACATTTACATGCAAAGAAATCTTGTCCGATTGACGTGCACCGATGAAGTCAATAAAAGTGTGATTGATGCAATCACCCATATTCCCCAAACGCTGGCAAGACAGTTTACGGCAGCAGATTTTGATTTCAGGAGGGTGGATCCTAGATTTTCAGCTTTTTTGGTTAAAGAAAAATAAACTTGATACATTCCTCCATTTATTTCTATCAGTGATATTTTTACATTAAAATGAAAATATTAACATAGCCAATCAGGTTGTGTCTAGGTATCACAACGGTAAATGTTTTCACAAAAAAAAACGGTAAAAAAAGAATCAGGTAATTGTTTACTTGAAAAAAATATGTAGCAGGAGATGTTAAACATTACCTGTCACACTAACTAAAACATCCTCTTACACAAAACGGTAGCTACGCGGCATTTTCTGACTTTTTCCATTTGCAAACAGGGCTACCTCAAATCCACGCGTTTTAAATGTGTTTATAAACATTCCGAGTGCATCACAGTTAGTAGCCTCCCATGCCCGGAAAAAAGGTCCTTTCAAAAACCTTTATTTGTTCAAAAAATACATAACATTTACTGGACACAGGTACCAAAGTTGTAAAAATGGCTTAGAAAAGAATAGAAAAACGCTCCAAAAGAAAGGAAAATCAATTTGATATGTATGGACCTATATTTGACTAAGTTCATTTTGATTGGTCAATTACCGGTGTGATACCTCTACCCATCTAGTACTCCTCCTCCCTCTTGTTTAACCAGGAAATGATGCCGACTTCCGGGAATTCGATACCCTTTTCCCCATAATTCGACGCGCAGTACTTCCAGAATTACCAAGTTCATCGTACCCATATTAATTTATACTAAGGGAAATAAAATTATATGGAAATACGTAAATAAAAAATTGAAAGACAGCTTATTTCTACTAACGATTTAGTTTACTACAATTAATAATTTTTATAACTTTCTTTTTCTTTAATTTACTTTCCTTTTTTTTTAAGTATTTGATTTAATATGACCCCCCCCCCCCCCCCCGAAAAATAAAAAATGAAGGGGTACAAAGGCTTCTAAATAATTAGTTTTGTACTTTTGTTTTAAACCCAATTTACTTAATACATTAATTGCCTCGCCAAGATCTCTCGGGGAAGTTTCACAGATTAAGATTAATTAGGCTTTTATTGAGTTCGCTCTCCGGATAGAATGCTAAGGTTTTCTTGGCATGTTTCTTTTGTTAGAAAGGATATCTATCTATACTGTTAAAAACAACTTTTAAAAATATATAACAAAAATAAAATAATTAATAAGGAAAAAGCAATACTGATAAAATTTTGTTCTGGACTTAAAAATTCAAATTGATATGTACATCATTTTTAAAATTAAAAAAAAAATGCATTTTTTTATTTAAGCATAATTTTTCTTGATATCTAGGCAATAAAGTGTATTTTTTCATTTAATTGAGTGACTGAAAGTAATGGCGATCGACTTCTGCAGGATGGGCTATGTGATACCTCCATAGACCTAAAGAATACATGCTGAGCACATATTACTCCTAATCGAGAATTAATGGGTGGAAGATCTGATAACCATATGTACTTAACTGTGTGGGATTGTTTTGCATAATATGGAATAAAGAAAGTAATTTTGTAGACACTATATTTTGAACTAAGATAGAATGTCTTTTTTTAATTTGGCAACTTCATGTACCTAATAATAGCAATTCTCCCGAACCCTTTCGACAAGACATGCAAGATCTGTTGTCGAAAAGTTTTGTTAAAAACAGTTTTTTCTTTTAATTTCTCAAAAATAATTTAGTCTATCTGTGCATTTTTTAATTATTAAATATTTGAAAGAGAGTAATGCTAAAACACACGGGAATTCAACTTAATATCACCCTGTGTAAAAGAAAAGACAATTTCGGCCTTATCGAAGTTCCCCTGTAGTTAAATTCTTTTTTATACATGTATATTTCTTTAAATTTGTAAATATACAAATTATACAGTGTTAGTGTTAAAAGTTAAAAAAAAAAAGCATGTTTAAATTAAAAAAAGAAGACATAGACAGATTGTGTAACTGTAATTACGCTACATAAAATAATATATATTTTAAATTTTTACTATCATTGTTCACAATTTTTGCAGTCTGACATCCAATAATCTGTAAATAATATATTACAATAGGGTCGAAAGACACTGTCATAAAGAAAGCAAATCATTTACAATATTGGAGTTCTATTGTCAAAAAAATAAGTTTTTTTATAAAGCTTATTTTTCTCTTTTTTAATCTCATTGTGTTAGTGTAGATATATCATCGAAAAGGAATAATTGTCCGTGATTTTTTTCACATCTTCGTGATCTTTGAAACCGCATATTTACAAAAAATAATAAATACTACGACACGAGGAGATAATGTTAATGCACTCGCAGCAGAGTATAATGTTAAATATCAACGAATTGTAAGTGATAGTATGGCAACTTGTGCTTTTGACAGGCTTAGATTTTGATGGTGAGAAAATGTTGAAATTACAGCTTAGTTTAGGTCAGATTATTTTGACATGGCCGCAGCTCTATCCAATACAAAGGGTTGATAACAAGTGTAACAGCGGGGATTCACACAGCGGAAAAGAAAATGGTGAAATGATTAGAAGCAGACCATCTCAATTTCCTCTCACAACAACCTAATTCATTTATCTTGAAAACGATGGATTTGATTTTAAGTTCTGTGTTAAAACAGTTTATTTTTCCGTTTCCCGTTTCATATCCTGCATAATGATTAGTGTGTATGGCAGTTTTGAAATTGGCGGCATCGGATATTTGCATTCTGCCCAGTGGTTCATCTACTTCAAAGTCACAGAGAACACGAAGCAAACCAAGTTAGACTGCCCCACATTTTGTGAACGCAATTATTTCAGGAGTGGTTTAAGTGACGACTGGATATAAAAGTGACTGTTTTCTGATGAATGGAGAAATATTGAAACCAAGACCAAACATTGAACAATAAAGGTATATTTACAATTATATAATTATGTATATGTTACGATAAGTTTAATTAAGGTAGTTTCTTCAAATGAATTCTACCCTTAACTATACAGTTCATGAGGATTTCGATCCTTGGTCAAGGTAGTTGCTTTCTATATTGTGTGAAATGCTAAATAAACACTTTAGCAATCGTTTTATTTGCAGTAAAACTACCTGCATGTACATGTTATCATTTATTTCTCTGAACTCCCCTTTTGAATTTCAAGGCGTTAGTAATTAGTGTTTTAATTGCATATGTCCTGTCTGAACTAATCTGAATGCTAAATCTTGATTAATGCAATAGTATATGATCTGGTTTTATATGAGAAAATTGACACCATCGTCAAATAAAATTATCTTGTCTTAGTTTGTCTAAATGTGTGTGTAGACTGGGAGTACATGTACGTGTTCTTTAGATGAATGAAATTTCCATACGAAAAAACCAACGGAAAGACTATTTTTCGATTAACAAAAATTGTGCAAGAACCACTGCTCGACTGTGGTGCACAACATGTAATCCGGCATGCCTGAAAAAATAAACGCCCATGGTTTTTGAAAACTTGAAAGTTTAAAAACAATTATATGAGATGATTTACGAGTCTAAAAATTTTATCAATAGGTCAACTATGGATTTGTTCAAAGTATGGCGGCCAGATTTCTTTTGGACATGTTGGAAATGCATTCAGCAAGCTTTTAAGTGTTCAGTTGCATCAGCCATAAGGAAAGAATAGAAGTGCAGCTTCGGTCAAAAAGTAAATGTGATAGATGTGTTTGAAATCAAATTGTTCGACAATAATCAAGAGAGGGACTTGCCTCCTTCTCCTTTTTTTTCCTTCCCGGATATAGACTGGACAATACAGTTTTCAACGTACTTTGAATATTGTTTGTGACGTCAACATGCTACTGCATGCTCACTGAACCCCCTCCCCTCGTTGAATACGGCTTGAAATCAGTAAAAAAAAAACTGTATGCGTTTGTATGGATTATATGTTGTTTATTTATAGATTAAATAATACTGTATTACATCATTAGTATATTGAGATAAAAATGTCCCTCGGAAATATTTTTTTCAGTGAGATGTAACATGTATGTTTTTTTCCTGTAAAAAGTGTTTATTGTATCAATTTTTTTAGAGGAAATTAACCCTCTGATGTTCTGATGTTTTCTATATATAATGTTTATTTTCTTACTGCGAATAATGACTGTAAAATCTAGTGTGTTAATGATGGTTGCTCTGGCTTTGAAATACTGAATGTGCAATGAACCAATGTGAATTTAGAGAGGAAATTTACCCTGTAGACTTTTGCTATTTTCAAACTGTAAATGTTAGTAGGTAGCACTGTATCACTGATATTCTTTGCGAGGATATTTACTCCGTAAACATGGTCAAATCAAAAAGCTATGTAAACGATGGATGCTTTGGCTTTCAAATACTGAATGTACAATGCACCAATGTCATTTTTGAGAGGAAATTTACTCTGTAGATTTTTATAACTTGAAAATGTTAATGTTTTATAGATATGTTGAAAACTGTACATGTGTATCAGTGCAATACTTGGGGGGGGGGGGGGGGTACGCAGTAAAGTTAAGCTGTCGAAAGGACCCAATATACACTATATCAATGTCATGTTTGATAGGACACTTACTCTTTTGCTAATTTCAAATTGTAATTGCAGTAGTAAACACTGTATGAGTGATATTCTGTTGGAGGAAATTTACTCCGTAAAATCTGCAAGCTATATAATCGATGGTTAGGTTGGCTTTCAAATACTGAATGTACATTGAACCAATGTGAATTTAGAGAGGAAATTTACTCTGTAGATTTTTATTACCAAACTGTAATGTTAGTAGTGAACACTGTATCAGTGAAATTTTTTGGGAGGAAATTTTCTCTGTAAAGGCTTGTTATATAAAGGATAGTCGCTTCTGAATTGACTACTCTATGTTACTGTATGAATGTTATTTTGTGAGGAAATTTACTCTCTAGATTTTTGCTATTTTCAAATTGTAATGTAGTTATGAATACTATATCAGTGATAGTCTTTGGGAGGAAATTTACCCCGTAAAATCTAGCTGTGTAAACGATGGTTGCTTTGGCTTTTAAATACTGAATGTACACTGCACTGACGTGCATTTTGAGAGGAAATTTACTCTGTAGAGTTTTTTCCATTTTGAAATGTAGTGGTGAACACTGTATCAGTGATATTCTTTGGGAGGAAATTTACTCCGTAAAATCTAGCTATGTAAACGGTGATTTCTTTGGCTTTGAAATACTGAATGTACAATGCACCGACATGAATTTAGAGAGGAAATTTACTCTCTATATTTTTGTTAATAACAAACTGTAATGTTAGTCGTGAACACTGTATCAGTAAAATTCTTTGGGAGGAAATTTACTCCGTAAAGGCTTGATATATAAAGGATAGTCGCTTCTGAATTGACTACTGTATGTTACTGTATGAATGTTATATTGAGAGGAAATTTACTCTCTAGATTTTTGCTATTTTCAAATTGTAATGTAGTTGTGAACACTATATCAGTGATAGTCTTTGGGAGGAAATTTACTCCGTAAAATCTAGCTGTGTAAACGATGGTTGCTTTGGCTTTAAAATACTGAATGTGCTATGCACCGACGTGAATTTAGAGAGGAAATTTACCCTGTAGATTTTTGCTACTTTCAAATTGTTATTGTAGTTATGAACACTGTATCAGTGATATTCTTTGAGAGGAAATTTACTCCGTAAAATCTAGCTAGGTAAATGATGGTTGCTTTGGCATTGAAATACTGAATGTACAATGCACCAATGTGAATTTAGAGAGGAAGTTTACTCTGTAGGTTTTTTGTTATTACCAAACTCCAATGTTAGTAGTTAACACTGCATCAGTGATATTCTTTGGGAGGAAATTTACCCCCTAAAATGTAGCTGTCTATTACACTGTGTCAATGTCATTTTTGAGAGGAAATTTACTCTGTAGATTTTTGCCTTCTTCAATTCGTAATGTGGTAGTGAAAATTGTTTCAGTGATAGTCTTTGGGAGGAAATTTACTCCGTAAAATCTAGCTATGTAAACGATGGTTGCTTTGGCTTTGAAATACTGAATGTACAATGCACCTATTTGAATTTAGAGAGGAAATTTACTCTGTAGATTTTTGCTATTTCTAAATTGTAATTGTTGTAGTGAATACTGTATCAGTCATATTCTTTGGGAGGAAATTTACTCCGTAAAATCTTGTTATATCAAGGATAGTCGCTTTTGAATTGACTACTGTATGTTAACTGTATAGTGTCATTTTTGAGAGGAAATTTACCCTGTAGATTTTTGCCTTTTTCAAATTGTAATGTGGTAGTGAAAACTGTTTCAGTGATAGTTTTGGGAGGAAATTTACTCCGTAAAATCTAGCAATGTGAACGATGGTTTGCGTTCTTTAAACTTTTAATATTCGCACCAATAAATATCTTGTAAACTGTGTTATTTGTTGAGTTTTGTCAATACCTAAGGGCAAAATGCTTAAAACAGAAAAAAAGATTTTCTGTTTTGATTTTGGAATGCGTTAGGTGTATCACGCTCAATAAATAAATAAACGTTTGTCTGTTAAGTGCTCTTTTCTACGAACTAATCTAACAATCGTGTTACTGGAAGGCCCAGATTATACCTGACTATGATGAGAGCAATATGAATACATATCTGGTAAATTATGTGATACATACACTGTATATACTTAAGTTTTTGCGTTTTACAGTCTTTTCTGATATCAATTAGTACATGTATTATAAACTCATATGTTAAACTGATTCAAATTATATAAAGAATATAATCATAAATATTATTTAGATGAAAATAATAATAATATTTTTTCTTGTATTTTTGAGCATTCAAATAGGTGCAATTACTTTTACCACCTGTGAATGTTGCATTAATTGCTGATAAAAATTGTTTTTCTTTAAACCATATATAACTGTAAGTTGTTATACAGCTTATGCAGTTGTCTGCTGACACGCCTTTAAACTAAAGAAGTTGTTTTTCTTAGAAATTTCTTACTGATACATGTAGTTACGTAGTAATATCTACAAATTCACTTATCTGGCCCCTTCTGTGAAACGTATGGAGATAACAAACATTATTCAAGATCAAAAGTCCATAAAACAATACAAAATAGGAGCAGCTAGAGCACACACGATCGACTTTCATAACATCAGAGGTAGGATCAGGTGTCGGTGTAACGACGAAAAGTGACCTCCGTAGAATATTGACCAGGGGGTCATTTTTAAAAATGAAAAATGACTAGAAAAAAGACTTAGGGTCAATATTCTACCACAAATAGGGTCATTTTTCGACAGTAAAAAAATTCCAGACCAGTAATTCTACGACTCTAAACACGTTGAAAAATGACCCCATAAAATTTTTTGACCCCCTACATTTTTATACAATAAATTCTTAAATCTTTCTCTCTTGATGATTTTTTTATACTTGTAAAAATGTAAGGAAGGGGATCTTATTCCAACATATATTTGATTGCATATCTTATTATATAGTACATGTAGCATCAAAATCAATGTATTTGATATGGATTTTTCTTTTGGCTTGCAAAATCACAATGAATGTTAATTCATTAAGGAGCATAATTATACCCCCCTCCCGCTTGAAAAGTGGGAGGGTATAGAGTAATCGGGATTTCCGTCCGTCTGTCTGTCCGTCTGTTACGCTTTATCTCTTATCCGAATTTCTCTTATACTACTGAGTGAAATTTAATGAAACTTTCACAGAATCTTTATTACATATTGCCATTGTGCACCTCCTACTTTACTTTTTTTTTTTATCCGACACGTATTTTAGGTTTTCCATAGCAAAACATGGACGTTGCCATTATATGTTTACCTATGACGTCCCATATAGAAGCTTCTGATAACATTTGAGAGGACGAGTTATTCCTCCTTACACATTACCGTAAAACAATATATAGCAACACATGGACATAATGGGAGGCGGGGGTATCATTTAGTGAGCTCATTGTTCACAGTATCTCTAGTTTGTAATATTATTTTATGATTTATCATATTCATATACTCGGTCAATATAAATATTTTTCTGGTGAATAACAAACCATATTCAAAAATAAAAGAGTCCATAATTGTATAATATTTACGCCTTTCTATTGTGACGTCATATTCAGTCAATGACAGGTTTTGTTTCCATCGCAATTGAGATCAACAACTCACAGCAGCAGTATTTTGTTCACTGCGATTGGATATTGAAAAGTCGCATGAAAGGTCAATTTCCGACTATGCTTTCCTCGCATTGGTCAATACTTTCATGGGCAACGAGATATTCTCGCCTCATGCAACCAGGGCCAGAATGGGAGAGGATTGTACATTATGGCCGTGGTTTGGGACGATGCAGTAGTCTATGCCCCTGCACTCTTGATTTGATGTAAATCACGAATACGCTTATCGCATTAGCGATATTCATTAAATTTCGTGCCCCTGTGCAGCTCTAATGCTACTATATAATTTCATATTCTAAACAAACTGTATTAAAAAAATTATTTTTGTTTTGAGTTTTAATGATAAGGTTAAGAAATTAGCGTGAAATATTTATTTAAGCATTCTTGTTATTATTAAACCAGTGAATCAAGTCCTCTGGATCACTTGTGCTGCGACATGTCAAGGCTGATGACGTCCTATTTGACGAAATATTTTATTCTAGTACTCGACTGTATTTCTATTAAATATTGCAATTTTACAAGACTTTATAAATAATTAAAAACCTTTTCTTGTCGGGCTTAAAATCTATTAAACAAGAATAAAGAATAGTCTTTTAAAATAAACAGCAGATATCTACGAGATATTATAAATACAATTTTGGTGTTGAATATGGTTTGTTATTCACAAGAAAAATATCCATATTGATATAAATATTTTTCTGGTGAATAACAAACCATTTTCAACACTAAAAGAGTCCATAATTGTTCTATTATATAGTCCGAATTTGAATAAATAAGAAATTAAAGGCTGAATGACGACCCCATTTTCATTAACCAACTTCCGTCGTTGAAAAAAAAATGTCCAGATTAAAGTTTGTCACTTCCATTTTTCCTTTCGGATATATAGTGTGATATTGGTGATGCTCAATCACGTCCTTTAAAGCCCGGATAAAGTTTTCGTCGATAATCTTCCTCCCGTCTTCCTGTATAGCCTTTTTACAGAGGTCTAACGGTCTAAAATTCCATTTTGCTATTTGTGGACGAATGTCACGAATACAATAGTTTACTACATGTTTTATTTTGCATATTTTGGATCTATCTTGGCAAAATCTCAAGCATTACACAAAATTTAACAAAAGTGTTGTGCGCCGTCAATTTTCATTTTTTCAAAATTTGCTTCCCTTTGCGATTTTTCGGGAAATTTTTATTTTTTAAATGGATTTTTCTACCCTATTTTTCTCGAAAACCGCTAATTAAAGATATGACATTGAAACTCATGGACATGAAAGAGCATTATATGTAGATGTGCGTAACGTCCTTCATTTTTTGTCGTTCCTACTTCCGGTCGCAAACGGAAGTGAATTTAAAAAGTCTAATTTTTCAACTTTTTTGTTTTTCAATATTTTTCCTTTGGATTTCCAGGGTTTATAGAGCGTCTTCAAAGATATCTATATATGTTTTCATTTTCTCCATGCGTGCGTTTATTGCAAAGATATGACTGAACCAAACTTTGTCTTACTGTCGGGGGTTCGAATCCCGCTCGGTGCGTTCCCTACATCTTTTCTTTGTTTTTGTCTTTTTTCAGAAGCAAATTACTTTTAATTTCACTCTTTTATAACATGTGTGGAAGATTTTGCCGATTTTTGAAAGCTATGTTTGGAGATATTTTGTGAAATTACTGGAACAATCACGATCTGTGTTGAAAAACAACTGTAAATCAACGTAAACGAAAGAAATACATTATGAAATCTATTTCATGGGATGACGCAGCATAGAACGCAAAAGAGAAGTCGGTCGGAAGACCTGCTTGTTGCACTAGCAACAAGAACGCATATCTAGTTATTCTTTTTTTTCCTTCTGCTTCCTAGACTGCAACTTTGAAGCCTCATATCTCACTCATTTCTCAACGGATTTCTCTCAAATTTTCAGAGGTTATAGACGTTTATAAACTCTATCAGAATGCTGACTAAAATTTCAAAAAGTCTCTTCCGGCTTTGAGTTATTTTTCCTTTAAACGAAAATTTATAGGCTTTCGTTTCCAGACAAAGGCTCAGAGACGGCTAAAGCTGGAGCATAAATTCTACTGATTTTAGATAAAAGAAGGATTGATATTGTGCACATCGGTTTTTGTTTTTTGATTTCTCTATTCAAAGTGGCGCTTTATTGGGGTCAAAAATTAGAACGCTTAAAAGAATCAAAAATTACTCATATTTTGCTTTTTTTCTTTTAAACTAAAAATATTTTGTTAAAATATATAGAACATAATTTGTGCAGAATTAAAAGATCTTTCAAATGATATGTCGAAAAAAGGGCTGACCCCTAAATTAAGGGCTCTAGAGGGGCCAAAAGTTTTTTCCAGATATCTAAAAAAGTATTGAGAATTTGTTAATATATATCAAAGAAAAAAGTTGTTGGAAATGTCAAGCTTAATCTAATGAAATATAATCAAAATACGTCCAGCGTCTTCATTTCCGGCCAAACCGGAAGTAGTCGGAAAACGCGTATTTTTGCCGTTTTTGGGTAACATTTGTCTCTGGGAGCTTAAAAATTAATTTCCGTGCGTCGTCGTCACTTCCGGTCAAACCAGAAGTAGCAATTTTTGGCATTAATTAACATAGCTTTAGAGGATTCAAAGCACTTTTGAGCGTTATTTCTCATTTTTGTTAAAAATGAAAGTTACTTCCGGTCAAACAGGACGGAAGACCTACTCGTTGCTTTGCAACGAGCTTTGCTCTAGTTTCAATAGTGGTTGTATTTCAATAGTGGTTACTAACAATGTTTTCTATTGAAATGCACTCTCAACCACTATTGATATAATTATTTCAATAGTGGTCGTTATTTCAATAGTGGTTGCAACAACGCACCTTTCAAAATTTTCTACCTGATATATGTAAAAGAGCTGGAGTTGTGAAGAAATACACGCCCCACTGCATCAGCACTACCACTATACAACATCTTAATGATTCCGGGTGGGAAGCACGACATATTATGTTTTTATCTGGCCACCGAAATGAATCATCTTTGAGATCCTACAACAGGACTGTGTCAACTTCTCAAAAAAGGGCACTAAGCACGACATTGTCTTCACTTGAGTCACATCCACAAACATCGGCAACAGTGTGCGATGTCTGAAATCATGCATTAGTTCCAAGCCCACCAGTTCAAAATGAGTTAGTTCCATTTGAAACCACCACCACCTCGTCTGCAGCCCAACTTTCCTACCAGCTGTCTCTTTATTCATACAAACTCCTGGATTCTTCGCAAACTCCACAATTAACAATTGTAACTTTCATTTCAAATGAACATGTGAAACCAACTTGCACATACATTCATGCACAGATAATAGCTCATGGAAATATAGTTCTCTTTTTGACATTTAACCTTCTATATAAAATCGTTTTAATGAACAGTTTAAAGGAATAAATGTTATCATATATGTTTACGTTTATAATCTTCGCAGTCTAAATGTGTTGAAAATTAAAATAATACACAGTCTGAAAACGTTAACTTTTTTTCCTTTTACTTTTATGTAATATCTCAATGTCAAGGTCTGTGACGGGGGAGCCACACGGGGTAAAATGCAAATATAAGTGATAAACAACGATTATTATGTGAATATGGCATTATGAATAGCAACTGCTCTGCTGGCATATTTTCCATGATGCGCTAGCGCATATATGTAACGCCATGTTCACTGAATGACGTTGTTTATTTCTTAAATGACGTCTGTACATGTAAGCGTTAATAATAGCACAGTCCGCGTAATTTTTGAACGGCCCTCGTACATATCACACCCTACGTATTTCTTCTCAATTAATCTTTCCAGGAAACAAGAACTACCCTGTGTTTCATTTCAAAAGTATTCATTTAAGTTAAATTCCTATAAGAATATGTGGCAGAGACCTCAAGATTCCTTGGACCCTGGCGATGATGCATATGGTTTTGAACACATCTTTAGGGAAACTTCGTTTTATGAGCTTTGCATCTGACATTTCAAATGTGCGAAAAACATGTAGCCGGTATCAGTGGGCGACATATTAAATGTTTCCCGTGTAAAGACGAAGTGACCCCCGTGGAATATTGAGCGAGGGTCATTTTTCTTCATAGAAATTTGACCCACTGGTCAATATTCTACGTTGAAAATGACCCACTTTTTCTATAGAAATTATGGCCTTGGGGTCGTTTTATTCCGTGTGCCTTGTAGAAAAATGACCCCTTAGAATAATGACCCTTTGTCATTTTTGAGGCAAAAACTTTCGGTTTGGTAGGAATATTCTTGTTAGGCGAATGTATACAGGTAATATCAAGCAGCTTATGCTTTGAAGTGTTAAATTCTTGGAGTTTTTAAGTTGAAATAGAGAAAAAACGAAATCAAAGCTAAACAATACCTTACATTAATAATACAAACTGTGTTATCCCCATTAAAGGAAAACAATATCAACATATATTAGAATGTTCTTAGGCTATTAGGGCAAAAGATATATGCATTCATAGTATCGTTAATTGTATTTGATACAGTAAGTTTCCACAGTTGTTATTTTAATCTTTAAAGGGTCATTTTCTCGCTGATGTCAGAAAAAATGTTTCCATAATTAATTTATTTATTATGAATCCCTTTGATTTTACAATAAATAAATAATTTGTAAATCTTAAATAAAGTTTTATTTTTCAAAAGTTAACGTTTTTGATCTCTACTTTTAAAACTAGCGCAAAATTCTAATCAATAAATAAAGTTTCGTACTTCTCATAAAAATATGGATGATTTAATTTGTAAAAATAAGTACGAAATTTAATTGCCTCTGACCTATGATACAAAGGAAACAAAAAGTGATTAGCTCTAAGCTTGTAAAGTATCTTTTGCCGATTGCTAGTGTCAACAAAACCTTAACAAAATGGGGGTTGTAGCATAAAACATGATTAACTAAAAAAAGAAGTGTTCGTCAGGCACGTAGCATCGTTTTTGAAAGTGGGGGAGGGGGAGGGGCCATAGAATTTTTTTTACTTACCTGAAAAAGTTGACAAGCAAAAAAAAAAGGGGGGGGAGAAAAGAAAAGTTGCTTAAAGTCGCAAATACTATTTCGGGGGAGGGAGGGGGGGGGCTCTAGCGAATTTATTTTTGTCAATGTCAACTTCATTTGTCAACTACATTTTCCTTATCATTCCACAAAAACTTGGGGGGGGGACCAGCCTTTCGATGAACATTTAATGTACTACAGTATAAGTAATGCTGGGGAAAAAAAGGGGCAATCCCCCCCCCCCGCCCCCTGTTGCTTCGTGCCTGCTTGTCTTAATTTCCAAACATTGGCACATGTAGTATTGTTTTCCCCCGTTCTACATGTACTTACATGTGGTGATTTTAGGAGGTTTCTTACCAATAGAAAAAAAAATTTGATCATGAAAAAGTTGTTACTTTACATATTATAATTATGCCCCCGTGAGCGAAGTTTCTGGAAGGGGGTATAGTATTTTACCTCTCCGTCCGTCTGTATGTTTGTCTTTTTGTCTGCAAAAACTTGAACCTTTATATTTATAGATATCTTTGAAGGTTGAATTATTATTCACTCAGATGTAAATTTTTGCCAGTTTTGGAGGATTTTTTTTAATATCACCCATTATAAGAACGTTCTCCATGTGTATGGTATTTCCCGTATATACAGGAAAAAGTATAGTACCTTATATAAGGTAGTTAAAAAGAATGTATTTTAAAGCAGAACGCATACAGATGTATATATAAGTTTAAAGGTAAGAGCTAAGGGAATTGAATCATATAGTTAAATTACGTTGCTTATCTTGCTTCTATGCTATGTTTTGGAATTGTAAAAATTTTCAAAGTTTATGGTTATCAGAAACATATCATGTCATTTTTGGAACAAAATTTATGCACCTCAATGAAGAAGGATATGGAGATCACGAACAGTATTCAATATCAAAGTCCATAAAACAATACAAAATAGGAGCAGAGCAAACACGAACCTCTAAAACATCAGAAGTGGAATCAGGTGCCAGGGAGGATTAAGCATCCCCTGATGACCGGTCACACCAGCCGAGTGCTCCTTGTCATGATCGGGATATAACGAAAAAATCCATTGTCAATTCAGTGTATAGATAATGGACTAACAATTAGTATGAAAAACGTCAGTCAGCATTTGACTCAATGATAAATTGTATTTGCTGACAAGGTCATTGTTTTGACCATAGAACTAATGAAATGATGACTTTAAACGAGAATGCTGATATTTTTGTTTCATCAACTTGCTTGTCAATAATTCATCTCGTTTTAGAAATTGTGCTGATAAACTAAGGGAGGTTGACGACAGAAACTTTAAGTCATATAGCTTCAGTTGTTAGATTACCGTTAACGTCTTTTTTAAGTTAAATGTCCAAGTATGAAACAGATGTGTCAGACTCAGTGGTATCTTTTATGTCAAGCTCACCAGGATATATCGTATCGACATAGGAATGGAAATTACCATCGTTAATTGACTATTCATCGTCGATATATCTAAATATCGAGTTGAAGGCCACAGCAAGTGTTTTCTTCTTTTCGCGCATAAGATTTTGCATAAATTCTGCTTCATATGAATACAAAAATAGGTCTGCTAATAAAGAAGCGCAATTAGTACCCATAGGTATTCAAATAGATTGTTGGAAGACCTAGTCTCCAAAAACCACACAGATATTGTCAATCAGATCTTCAAGCATCTTTTTTATGTCAACTTCATAGTACTTGTGTGGGCAATCAGAATGTGTTTTAAGTTTTTTAACAAAATAATTTTCCAAATGATCAATAACCAGTAAAGTAAATTTTTGAGTTCCATTTTTATTGAAAAAGCACCTGTCAATGATATAAAAAAGCCTGGACTTTAATTCATCGTTGGAAATGGTTGTGTATAAACTTGAAAAGTCGTAAGTTTTTAAGCTGTTGATTTTGCAAAATTCTTGTGATTTCAAATTTGTCCAAAAATTCTTTGGAATTTTTGAGTATCCACATCTGATTTACACCACTTTTTGAATATATTGTAACACCGTACTCTTGAAGTTTTTTATTGGGATTCTGCAAGCCAAAAATAAATCCATACCAGATACATTGATTGTGATGCTACTATTAAGATATACAATCAAATATATGTTGGAAAGGATTAAAGTACATAAAAAAAATCCCCCTACTTACATTCGAAAGTATGAAAAAATATCAGCAGATACAGATATAAGGTTTTATAAGACAAAAAAGTTTGGGGGCGGCAAATTTCGATCAGGGTCATTTTTCAACGTGTGTGGAGTCTTAGAATTTTTGGTCTCAAATGTTTTTCTACAGTCGAAAAATGACCCTACTTGTCGTAGGACATAGACCCGGGGTCATTTTTCTACGTAGAAAAATGAGCCCCTGGTCAATATTCTACAGGGGTCACATTTCGTCGTTACACCGGCCATAAATCTGAGACTTCGTTCAATCACACTCCAATGTTATGTGATTGGAAGAAGAGGGACATATCAGAAACCCTAACTTCGGCTTATGTAAATCCTGAAACAGTTACGGAAAATCTTAGTAATCTAGCCAGTGTTTTTGCACAGGAATTTGAACTCCTCTTGATAGTGTTCAGTTAAATGTCGAGCTTTCAAATGCTCTCTTTGTAATTAAACAAAACAAGACGGTGTCCCAAAATCAGAAAGACGTTTTTAAACGTGGAACTGGATTGTTCAGTCCAAATTTCTCCGAAAATTGTCGAGTCCAATAAACATAAATTATCACAAGTAATGAACTCTTTCAATAATGACTCTGCCTTAACATGACTTGTTGCAAGACTGGATATTTATTATTTTTTAGTCTAAAAACATTCATAATACTTGTACTTTGTTAAAAATGTAACAATTTAATGTGTTTAACAAGGAACTTAGATCGAGTATAAAATGTGATATTTCTCAATATACTAATGTTTTGTCTGCTATTAAAATTGTTAAGTTTTTTTTTTCTCATCACTGATACAAAGCAAATGTTTTTTTTTTGTTTTTTTGGTTTTTTTTTCTTCAGAGAGAATAGAAAATGTTACAGTACATGTTTTATGACGATTCTCAATTTTCTTGAATTATGTCATTCTTTTAATGTGTTCGGAAAATATGAAGAATTCTTGAACGAGGCCTAGGGGAAAATGATGCATGTTTTGTGGTTGTAGAAAACTTTATATTTCCCTCATTCCCTCCATATCATGCAATAAAGGAATAATGCCGATATGAAGGTCATAGCAAGTATTTACATCTTCTCATTAGTAAGATTCTGTTCCATTTTTATTGAGAAAGCAGTTGGCAATTTTTAGAAAAGCAGATGTAGTGGTAGATGACTTTGTTATTGACAATGTTAATTTCAATATCATGAGGTAGGAGATATATATTTCTTTTATTTTTTTTCTATAATTTACAAAGCTCTGGAAATATTTTATAATATTTGGAAAGATCAGTATTCACACTACCTAAAATGCTTCTTTGTATAATATATAAAACGTACGACTTTACCTTTTTATTCCAAAGAGAAACTTTCCTTTGTATTCTCATTGTATTAAAATCACAAGGAATAATATGATACACTGAATTTATTTTTATAAAATAGTTTTGCGGACTATTCGTTAATATTTTCATAATTCTTACATTTTGTAAGTAAATTACACTTGTACTTTTTGCAAAAATAAATCCCAATCGCCAAACCAATTAACCCAATGAATCCAATGAGGGCAAATGTAGCATACTTCCAATCTGCAAATGAAAAGTAATATAATTTTAAAACCAATGCTAGCATTTAAAATAAATCTTACATCAGCAAACATATATTTACGATACTTCTATTTCCATTAAATAACAATTGGATATAGTTCTAAAATATATATATTCTTTTTTCACGAAACTGTTAGTTTGAGATGGTGAAAATTTAATTATTCTTTATACAGTATTGCTCATATTCTAAGCGTAATCTCAGGGGCCGTATCATCAAAGATAAGGTCGTATCCCCAGACTTAGCGTAATATAAATATTTGTTTTATTAAATAGCGCATTGTTAAGATGCACACTATGAAAAAAATATTTCAAAGTGCATTGAATTTGGAATCAAGTAAATCACTTTAAAAAATTTTGATTTTCAAAGTGAGTTTATATCGACAATATTATCACACTTTGAAAAAAAAATGTGCACGACTTAAGTAATTACTTTAGGATCTGAGATATAACTTTTACATATGACCTTAAGTGGTACAGGAAATGCGACAAAATGGAGTCCAAGTTTGTATACTCATTGAAATATTTTTTCAACACAGCATATCAGTCTTTTTATAATTATTTGGTGAATATTTAAAGCATTATTTTTTTTATTCCTGCAAAAGATGACAGCCTTAATTTTACAGTTATTTATTTGAAATAGGTTATTATTAATATGTATGAAAAATAAATATTTAAGCATTTTATTTTTATTTTTGATTTGTATTTGATTTTCTTAAGTTACTTCAGCCAAAGCTTAGTCAAGAATCTATAGTTAATCAGATCAACAATATGACCTTGAGACTTTCTTCTGCAATTCAAAAAGATGTCTTATTATGTTCCCCAAACGAAGTTGGGGAACATATTGTTTTTACTCTTTTTCTTATTATTATTATTTTTCTTCTTCTTCTTCTTCTTCTTCTTCTTCTTCCTGGGTACTTTTTTGTCCCGGAGTGATCTTGTAAACTACACATCCGACTTAGGTAAAACCTTTTTAGGGTTAGTAGGCATGTTATGTAGATTTGCGGAACAAAGGTCATTTTGCGCGCACGTGCTTGCAAGAGCGTGCACGTGCAACACGTGAAATGACCGATTTAATTGATATAGACGTAACTTTTGACTTTTTTGATGAAATGCTTTGAAACTCAGAATATAAGGATATAATAGTAGCATAGAAAATATGACATGGTAAAAATACCCAAATCTCACGCGCATGCACGTGCGCTTCGCTCTGATTGGCTAAAATTAAAGTCTCAATATATTTCTTGTTGTTTGACGAAATCCTTTGAAATTTTGAACATAGCCATGCATTAAGATATCCAACAACATGATATATAACAATTCTCATGAAAACATGTGCATGCACGTGCGCTGCAATCTGATTGGCTTAAACTTTGAATAGCTATAACTCCCTTGGTTTTCAACCAAAGAGGATGGGATTTGGAACATAGATAGATATAATGGACTTCTACAAGAAAGTATGGTCACCATGCACATGCATACACGTGCGTGTACGTGCGCTGCATTCTGATTGGCTGAAATTTTAAACAGCTATAACTCCCTTGGTTTTCAACCAAATGGGGTGGGATTTAGAACATAGATAGATGTAATGGACTTCTACAAGTAGGTATGGTCACCATGCTTATGTATGCACGTGCTTGCACGTGAAATGAGTAAAATCAAATATACACTTGAATGAGCGTATTTTTTAATACTTTAGGATTAAATACTTTAATATTTAGTATATTTAAATATATAGATTGTAACTAGACAAGATGATATGGTCATTATGCAGATGCATTCATATGCGCACACGTGCATTGCTAAAATCTAAATGAACTTGGTACACTTCTGGGTAAACGTTGTTAAAGTTTCAAATCCATAGAGTTTGTCTTATTTAATGAGGCTTACAGGGGATATGGCACCAAAAGGGAGTTGGGGAGCGTTTGGGGAACATCTGTAACGGTCCCCGTTACAATTAGCACTAGTTGATATTGTTTTAGTGAATGCTTAATTGTAGAGAAACATGTACACATATATTTAGGAAGAAATGATAAAGAAATAAATCGAGGGTCCTTCTTTCCTCTCTCTCGATGAAGGTAGGCAATTTTATCGGTTTTAAGAAAGATATATACGAAAATTATGTAAAAATAAAAAAATATATTGTACCAATAAAATATACGTAATGAAATATTATTTTATACATATTTTGCGAAAGACGTTAAGTGTCTCCATGGTAAAAAAAAATGATGTTCACTTTTAACGCACTTTCTCTCAATTTAACGCACATTAAACAGGTCAGCTGTCACAATAAATTTAACCTTTAACTTGATCATAATGGTTTTATCTTTTGAATGCTAGGATATAGGACTTTAATATTCACATGTGCATTTACCTGTGACAATGCCATTCTAAATTCATAATGATTCTTTTAATCCTTGACCTTGAAGTTTGACCTGCTTGCAAAGCGAAAATGCAAAAAAATGCCAAAAAGTTACCGCACATCTACACGACAGCACCAACCATCTCCTAATACATGATTAGGCAACTGTGTAAAATACAGGAGTTCAAGAAAACAGTAGGCTTTTTTCATTTAAAAAAAAAACAACCATTTTCAACACCAGTTTGAACCCCCACCCTTCCCCTCGGCTAAAATGAAAATTCCAAAACCTTACTGCACATATACATGACACCATCAACCGTCTTCTAAAAGATGATTAGGCTACTGTCTAAATGTAGGAGGTGTAAGGGAATCAGGGGGGGGGGTTCATTAAAAAAGGTCATTTTTCGACCCCAATTTAACCTCAAAAGAACCCTAAACCTTACTGCACATCTACATGAAACAACCAACCATCTTTCTAAAGGATTTTGTGTAAAATGTAGGAGGAGTTTAGTGGACCAGGTGTTTTTAGGTCCCCTGAGTAAACTGAGGTGACCTATAATATTTGTTATCCGTTTTCGTCCGTCGTCGTTCGTCGTGCGTAAACATTTGATTATTTTCAGTTTCTTCTCTGAAACCAGTGAACCAATTTCAACCAATTTTGGCATAACGCATCTATATGTGAAGGGAAACAAAAATTGTGAAACTCATGGTCCCTGGCTCCAGCCCCAGGGTCCTGAGGGTTGGGGCCAAACCACTTCAATTAATGCTGTCTTTAAAAATACTCTTCTTTACTCCTGGACAGAAGGCAGTAAAACTTTTTGCCTGATTGTAATCCGCATTCGGTTATCTACCAAAATTTTGTAATTCATGGCCCCGGGGTCAGGGGTTCTAGTGCTCAATAGATTATATAGTAAAAATGCATTTTTTCTTTGAAAATCATCTCCTCTGCTACTTGGCATTAGATAAACGAACCAAGTACATACATGTAGTTATGTTCAATAAGGCTGCCTCTTCCGAAATTGTGAATTTC
Organism: Saccostrea cuccullata; assembly: GCF_032062105.1. NCBI lineage: Eukaryota > Metazoa > Mollusca > Bivalvia > Ostreida > Ostreidae > Saccostrea > Saccostrea cuccullata. The sequence continues at coordinate 84,842 of NW_026919621.1, forward strand.
ATGGACCCAGGGCCAGGGGTTCTTATGCAGGTGCTAGGGTGGGGCTATATAGATTATATAGTGAAAATGCATTTTTTCTCTGAAAATCTTCTCTGCTCCTTAGTATTTAATAAACAAACCAAATACATAATTATGTTGAAAATGCTGTTCCTTCCAGAACTGTGAATTTCATGGCCCCTGAGTCAGGGGTTCTGGTGCTGCGGTGGGCCTCTATTAATTATAAAGTGAAAATGTATAAATTCTTTGAACATCTTCTTTTCTGCTCCTAGGCATTAAACCAGTGAACTAATTCCCTGACAAAAAAATACTATAGTGTTCTATAGTTTACTATAGTTAACTATACTTTACTATAGTTAAATATAGTTATAACTTTGACACTTTCAAAACTTTGATTTAATATAGTGATAACTTTGATACTTTGAAAAAACTTTATCGGAAACTTTGACACTTAAAAAAAAACATTGGCGAAAACTTTGATACTTTGGAAACCTTTGTCGAAAACTTTAACACTTTAAAAAATTTGGAGAAAACTTTGACACTTTAAAAAATTTTGGCGAAAACTTTGACACCTTGATTTACTATAGGAAGCTATTAATAGTTAACTATAGTGCTTTTGTTAGGGATGTACATGGTTATGATGAGGAAGGATACCTCTTCTAAAATTGTGAATCTCTTGGCCCCTGGATTTAGGTTCTGGGGATAAGGTGGGGCTCTATATTGATTGTTTAAGTGAAAATACATTCTTTATAATTCTTTAAAAATCTTCTTCTCTGCTCGTAGGTTTAAAATTAACTAAATCATATACATATTTATGTTGCATAATGCTGTCTCGTCCTAAAATTTTGAATTTCATGGCCCCAGGGTCAGGGGTTCTCATAGGGGGGAGGGGGTTCAGGGCGGGTCTCTATTGAATATTTCATTGAAATACATTAATTCTTTTAAAATGTTCTCCTCTGCTCCTTGGTTTTTAGCTCCACTGGTCAGAGACCAGAAGAGCTTATGCGATAGTAATGCGTCCGGCGTCCGTCCGTCTGTCCTTCTGTCTGTCTGTCTGTAAACAATTTTTCAAAATGCTACTCCTCCTACAGTTTTGGTCTGATTTCAATATAACTTGGCACACAAGTAGACTACACTAAGATACATAATTCTGTGCATCGGTTATTGATTTCGATGAAAGGTGTTGCCATGGTTACTAAAGATACAAATTTCTGTGAAATCCTTTCAAAATGCTACTCCTCCTACATTTTTGTCTGATTTCAATATAACTTGGCACACAAGTAGACTACACTAACAACATGCATAAAGAGATTTTATCAACTTGAAGGTTCATTATTCTATTTATTGCTGTTGTAAACTTTCAATTCCCAAAAGCTTAAGTACTTTTCTCTTCCTTTGTTATAAGTACAAACCAGTAGAGCTTCAGTCTTGACAGAGACTTCTGGTTAACTAGTGAATTATGTAGAGTTATGTTGAATAATGATTCCCCCTAAAAAAATATAAATTTCATGGCCCCTTCGTCAGGGGTTCAGTCTTTCGGGCGGGCTCTATTAATTATATTAGTAAAAATGCATGAATTCCTTGAAAATCTTTTCCTTTGCTTTTGGGTATTATGCCAATGATCTAGGTACATATTAAGGATGATGAAAGGTACCTCTTCCAAAATGGCGAATTCCAGGGCCCCTAGGTCAGGGGTAGTTAGGGTGGGGGTTACATAGTCTGAATGCTTTAAAATCTGTTCTTTGGTATTAATCAACCATTTATGATGAATCAAAGGACAAGTGCACTTAAGCAATACTTAATGGGCCCTTTTTATGTGCCATTTTACTTCAATATATATTTCCAAATCGTTCTCTATTGGTAATAGTTAGATACTACTGGATATTTCTAATCAAAAAGCATGTTAAGCGCCACTTAAATCAGCGGGGATTTGAAACAATTGAATATTTTAAAGAGTTTGGAGATACCCAATAAATCCGGAAAAGTCGTACCGAACCTTCTTTTAGTTTCGTTTATGTAAATCAAGGAAATATATTTAAATCGATACTTGAACAATCTGATGGTGGATCATAGGCGGGCGCGTTTGCGGATGATATTTCTTGCGCCAAACCTGTTTTTAAAAATATGGAATGAAGTTGTGTAGTTGCCTGTATCTAAAATGATTAAACTAAGAAATTGGTACTCTTGCATTTGAAAAATTACAATAGTAGTTTCATTGAATTTGAAATTAAAAAGGAGTGTTATAGGTGGCTTTCAATACCTGTTTCATTGTCTTGCGTAAAGGTTAAAAATGTTTAATGAACGACACTTAGATCTCATTACCCTCCCATGTTCTTAAAAACAAATACATACAAACATCTCTAAGCGGCACGACTTTGACTTACTGAAACAAAACCTGCTTATGTTTTACAGTGAGCACTTTTGAGGAATGTTTACCTGGGTAGAACTCACGTGACTATCGGTATTTTAAATAATTTATTCCACACGTGGGTTCAACATGAGTCATACAGGTAAATAGCTCTCACTTGCTATAGGAAAAACAGTGTACTTTTTATACATTTTAAATATTTTAAGTACGAGCCTAATCGTGTACAAATTTCATACTTTCACATAAGTTTTATAAATGTAATATGCGTCTTTTGTCATTCGCACAAGTTTGCACAACGTTAGGCTCATAGTTAACAAAGGCTTTGAAATGAATGACCGTTCTCGATTTACTATAGAAAATCGCAAATGTCGGCTGACCCCTACCACATTGTATAGTTTTGTTCTTTGTATATTCGTGGATTTCAGTGGTAAAATTTGTTGAATCGTACGGTTTAGATATCAATTAATGATTTGGGATGAAAAAATTTGCTTAATTTGATTGTTTGTTTTTTCACATTTTACCGGGGCCCATAAGTGCACTCGTTCTTTATGATGATTTTTTTTTAGAATTTTGAAATACGAGCCCCCAGAGTCAGTGGTTCATGTGGCCATGGGTCGGGTGCACAGCTGATTATAAAGTGGAAATGCATTTGCTCTTTTTTACCCTGATCCACCTCTTTGTACTGTAAATCACGCTTTATTCGCGAGAACTTAATTTTCGCGTATTTACGCGAGAAAATGAGCTCGCAAAAATTTCATTGTTTTAAAGTATTCCTAACGTTTATATAGAGGAAAAACAACAATTCATGAAAAATTATATTTTGGCTATAAAGGGCCACTGACTATCTCGCGAAAATAAAGTGTCACGAAAATTTAGTGATCTATAGTATTAAGTAACCAAAGTAAGAGTTATTATAAGCAATGGTGCCTCTTTTAAAGTTGTAAATTTCATGACCTTTTTTTTTTAGAAACGTGCAGCAATTCAATCGTTGGGAAGTTGTTACATGATACACAGGTGACCTAAAAGTCCCTTGTGTCTCTTGTTTCATAAAAAACTTCATTTTTGACCCCCATTCGACCCCCTCCTCCCGAGCAAAATGAAAATTACAAAACCTCACTGCACATCTACATGAAACCACCGACCATCTCCCAAAAGATGATTAGGCTTTTGTGTAAAATGTAGGAGGAGTTCATGGAAACAGGGGCTTTTTTCATTTATTAAAGACATTTTGCCCCTTATTTGACACCCTTGAAGAAAATATAAATTCCTTAACCTTACTGCACAAGACACCAACAAAAATCTCTCAAAAGATTAGTAGGCTACTGTAAAAATGTAACGGGAGTTTCATTAAGACAAGAGGCCCTTTGGCCTTAAAGGTTACCTGAGAATCATGCAACAACTTCCTAACGATTGAATTTGGTTCATACATGTTTATTAATTTAGACGCCATAGCATTCACAATTTTGAAAGAGGCACCATTACTTATCATAGCTATACACTTGGTTACTTGCTTACTTTGGTTACTAACTATCTATGGACAAAGTAGGGTAAAAAAAGGCATTTCGACTAATCAGTAATATTCAGCAATAATCAGTAGTGCCACTACCACACATGAACTCCCGACCCTTGGTCCACACATTTCAAAATTTTGGAAATGGCACCATAGCTTATCAAAAATGTTTGATAAATACCCAGGAGCAGATTTCAAACAATTTCTTTTCAGTATATAAGAAAGAGCCCCCAGGGTACCCCTGACCCACGGGTTTAAATTCACAATTCAACAAGAGGCCCGGGGGCCACATCGCTCACCTGAGCAATTGGCTAGGAAAAAGCACATATGAGATCAGAACTGAAAATTTATTGAGGGGGGGGTGGCTTGAATTTTAACCCCCCAGGGGGTCATGATTTGAACGAACTAGAATCTACACTACCTGAGGATGATTCCCTATAAATACATGTATCACTAAGGATGGCTTTGAAGTACTTGAAAAAAAGATTTTAAAAGGTTTCCCTATATATTCCTATGTAAAACTTTTATCGGCCATTTGGCCCACCCTACCCTGGGGGTGATGATTTGAACAAATTTGAATCTACACTACCTGGGGATGATTCCACATGAGTTTCATCTTTCCTGTCTCAATGTTTCTTGAGAAGAAGATTTTTCCTATATATTCCTATGTAAAACTTTCATCAGCCATTTTGGCCCCACCCTACCCCTGGGGGTTATGATTTGAACAAACTTGAATCTACAATACCTGAGGATGATTCCACATGAGTTTCATCTTTCCTGGCCCAATGGTTCTTGAGAAGAAGATTTTTAAAAAATGCCATTGACTTTTCTCTTATTCATAATTATCTCCCCGTGGAAAAGGGCGTGGCCCTTCATTTGTAAAAACTTGAATTCTATCTACCCAAGGATACTTTGTAGCAAGTTTGATTGAAATTGGCCCAGTTGTTCTTGAGAAGCTGATGAAAATGTGAAAAGTTTACAACGACAACGACGACAACGACAGACAACGGACAAATCTTGATCAGAAAAGCTCACTTGAGCCTTTGGCTCAAACGAGCTAAATAGAATTACCCTTGCTTATCATAGCTTTATAGATAGTTCATCTGTTAAATACCCTGGAGCAGAGAAGAACATCTTCAAAGATTTAATGTATTTTTACTATATAATCAGTAGAGCCCACCGGTACCTTAACACCAGAACCCCTAACCCTGGGGCTATAAAATTTACAATTTTTTAAGAGGCATTCTTGCTCATAATAACTATATACTTAGTTAGTTTGTTTATTACCCAGGAACATAGTAGAAGATTTTCAAAGAATCTCTGCATTTTCCCTATAAATTCCATACAGCCCCGTTCTAAGAAAAGAACCCCTTACCCTGGGGCCCTAAAGATAACATTTTTTGAAAGGCATGTTTCCTTATCAAAACTATGTGTTAATTTATGTAATACCCAGGAGCAGAGAAGAAGATTTTTAAAGAAACAAAGCATTTCCACTGTATAATCAATACGGCCCCACCCCAATACAATTCCCTGACCCTTGGGCCGAAAAATTCACAATTTTGGAAGAGGTGTCTTTTCTTATCGTAATTATATACTTAGTTAGTTTGTTTCACGCCCATGAGCAAAAAAGATGATTTTCAAGGAATTACATGTAATGACTTTCAAAGAATAGATGCATTTTCACTATATAATCAATGGAGCCCCACCCTGACACCAGAACACCTGATCCTGTGGCCATAAAATTCACAGTTTTGGAAGATTTTTTGCTTACCATATCTATACCTAGTAAGTTAAAACCAAGGGAAAGAGAAGACGATTTTCAAGGAATTAATGTATTTTCATTCATCAATAGAGCCCCACCTTAACACCAGAAACCCTGACCCTTGGGCCATAAAATAATCAATTTTGGAAAATGCGTTCTTCCTCAGCATAACTACATGTACATACTTAGTTTGGTTGTTTAATACTCAGGAGCAGAGAACAGTATTTCAAAGAATTGATGTATTTTCACGACGTAATCAATAGAGCCCCGCCCTAGTTCTGAAAAGCCCTAACCCTGGGGCCATGAATTTCACAATTTTGGTACACGACTCAATGATCATAACATTCATGCTAACAGTTTGACTGCTTTATGTCCAGAAGCAAAGAAGAAGATTTTTAAAGATTGTATTATTTTTGGTGGTTTGGACACCACCACAAATGCCCCAGGGGGACAGGGACCATGAAATTTACAATTTTGTTCCCCTTCACCCATAAATACGGTATACCAAATTTGGTGGAAATTAGTTGAGTGGTTTCACAGAAGAAGCTAAAAATGTTCAAATGTTAACGCACGACACACACACCGCACGACGACGGACGAAAACAGATAGCAATATGTTTACTCAGGTGACCTTAAAAATGTGACAGACGGACGGACATATGGACATGATTAACAGTAATATACTCGAACATTTTGTTTTAGAAACTGCGGATAAAATAAAATTATATTTCTTAAGTTATTTCAAGTGCTTCTATGAAAAACAGACCAAAGTTTCCTATCGTTATAAACTAGCGACACAAAGGTTGATAATTCGAATTGCACGTCGTGCACGTAAAAACGAAAGTAGAAAGGAGGACATGAATAATGTAAGTCTACACGTTTTTTCTACAGACATGTAACATTAGGCAATCATCACAGTGACTGTCACTCGTCACTGTCACTCGCTTTACTTGGCCTATTAGTGGGTTTTCATCACGTTTGTTAAAATCAAAACTGTCGATACAAAATAGATCTTAAACCATCATGTGATTATGTAAACAGGACAATCATTAGCCCAAGCGTCTACCTCTCTAACAACCAGAGGACATACTAGTACTCACAGGTAAAATATTGACCGCGGGTCATTTATAAACGTACAAATTTGCCCCCCCCCCCCCCGGGCAATATTCTACGTAGAAAAATGACCCCCTTTTTTGTAGAAGTTATGGCTTTGGGGTCGTTTTTATCCGTGTGCATTATTAAACAAGAGGCCCATGGGCCTTATAGGTCACCTGAGCATTATTCAACAACTTTGCAGTGACTGAATTTGATTCATGCTTTAAGTCAGATGCTATGGCATTCACAAGTTTGAAAGAGGCAACATTGATCATAACTATACATTTAACAGTTGTTTAGTTTGGTTACTTACTATCCATAGGCAGGGTACGGGTACAAAAAATGCATTTCAACTAACCAGTAATATTCAGCAATAATCAGTAGTGCCCCTACCAAACAAGAACCCCTGACCTTTAGGCCTAGATCCACACATTGCACAATTTTTGAAAAGGCATCCGTGCTTTTCAGAAATATTTGAGTTTAATACCAAGGAGCAGATTTCAAACAAGTCATTCATTTTCAGTAATGTACAGCCCCCCCCCCCCTCTATGGTACCCCTGACCTTCAAATTGACCCCTGGGCCTTCAAATTCACAATTCTGGAAGATTAGGGCCCTTGCTCATCATAACTATATAGGTACTTCATCTGCTTAATACCCAGGGGCAGAGAAGAATATTTTCAAAGAATTCATGTATTTTCACTATATAATCAATAGAGCCCCGCCCTAACACCAGAACCCCTGACCCTGGGGCCATATAATTCACAATTTTGGAAGCGGCATTCTTGCTCATCATAACTATGAACTTACTTAGTTTATTTAATACCTAGGAGCAGAGAAAAAAAAATTTCAAAGATTTAATGTATTTTGACTTTATAATCAATAGAGACCCACCTTAACACCAGAACCCCTGACCCTAGGGCCATAAAATTCACAATATTGGTAGAGGCACTCTTGCTCATCATTACTATGTACTTCATTAGTTTATTTAATACCTAGGAGCAGAGAAGAAGATTTTCAAAGAATTCATGTATTTTCACTATATAATCAATAGAGCCCCGCCCTTACACCAGATCCCCTGACCCTGGGGCCATAAAATTCAGAATTTTGGTAGAGGCACTCTTGCTTATCATAACTATATATATATATATGGAGCTATGTCATCTTTAACATATTGATTGGTTGCCCTCTCCCGACTTATTAGAGTAAAGGTCGATAGATTGATAGAAAAATACCCCCCCCCTCCAAATAAACATGTTTGTAGACGGGATAAAAGAAATAAAAAGAGAAGAAATAAGAAATAAGAAAACGTTTTAATTCGGAGCATTTTAAGAAATCTGTAGGTGGGCAGGGGAACCAATCATTTTAAGGTCACTCGAGTCACTCAGGTTACCTATTACTATCTGCTTTCATCCGTCGCCGTGCGTTATGTGTCGTGTGTTAAAGCAATATGAGCTGCATTTTTGACATCGGAAATCTTTATTGCAAATTTGTGATTAACTAATTCAATGATATATATATGAAAAGTGGCGCGATAATATTGAATTAATTCTTTTGTTTATTTAATGTACTTGACCAGCACAAAATTCAATCAGACATACAAATAGAATTTTAACGATGAAAAAGTAAAATCAATGCAGAATCGTAGCACTTTTCACTAACATCTGTAAGATACAAAAAAGTACAGTGTATTGTATTTGAAGCTTACTGGGATCATCAAGTAGGCATTTAAATTGAGGTTACTATTGTTGATTGATAATACGTTGTCGGTATATCGAAATGTTGATCGCAAGATTAAGTTCACAGTCAGTGTTTTCTCATGAAGAAGTTGCTTAATAAACTCCACCTTATACGAATCCAGTTAAATTCAAACAGATTGCTTGAATACTGAAGCAACTGTTGAACATAAACTGCAGAGAACTGAAGATTACAATCAGAATGCATGAAACGTAAAAATAAAATCGTTAGCTTTTAAGAAACCATGGCTTTCAATTTCCAAGCACTGTATGAAGCGGTAATCTTAACTAATTAAGGATATGTAGGCTTGGTACCACTTGATTGAGAAATAGCTTTAATTAAAGAAAAGTTAACTTATGAATTCGGAGAAAGGTAAACGTAATGAAAATTCAATACCTTCTTTGCACTCAGTGTTATTAACATGCCAACAGGATTGATAATTTTCAGGTTCCTTCGGATAGACATCTTTAGCTTCCAATAAAACCATTGCCATCCCATTAGTATTGTGAAGATCAATATGACAGTGAAAAAACCATGCCCCGGGATTATCAGCTTTCATTCGAATCACTACATATCCACCAGTTGGTACTATAATTGTGTCCTTCTTTGCTGGAGATGTTGTTAGGAGACCCGTGATAGATGAAGCATTAAGATTCCAGGAATCGTTTTTCCAAGAGGCTGAATTGCAATAGCTCTTTGTACCGAAGCATTTAATGTCATCCGTTTCTGATATAAATTTTGCTGTGATATTATTGTAAGTACCAAAGCCTATCTTCAGTACATAAAAATAGTGTCCATGAAGATGCACTGGATGTGACCATCCACGTCCATTTCCAATGTTAGTTAGAACAAACTGATAAACTTTGTCTTTGACCAGATCCTTAGTATATGTACAAGTGCAGATAGAATCATCTGTACACTTTGAAGGGATACAGACAGAAGTATATTTTACTTTGGAAATAATAGGATATTCTGGTACTTCAAACTGATGCCCATTTATTGACCCTGGAGTATTTCCTGGTTCTCCAGGAAAGGCAAAATTGAAAAAGAGTGTTTCGTATACATCAGTTAGTTCGTCGAAATTTGATGCTGTTTCATTTCCATAAACCTTGTCATACGTGATACATTTTCTGTTTGATTCAGTAGGATAGTATCGGAACGGACAGTTGAAGGTTGCACATGGTTTTTCCTTTGAACAAGGGTTAGGTGTAGATTTTGCAGGGTATATGAACGACGAATTTTTATAATGGATAATAGCCTCAGCTGCTCGATATTCATTAAGAGAATCTGGAATTACTTCTATGCTTTCTGCAACCAGCAAGTAAGTACCTGGACTTTTATCAGTTTTTAATATGAAATCATATCGTTCCCCAGGATGAATTATGAATGACTCCACCACTATTTCTTTTGAGTCATTACCATAACCTCCTTGGATTTCATATCCATCGGACGCTTTCAAAATCAGTTCTGGATGCCCTTCAACAAACACACGAAAAGGGTACAGTGTTGCTGCACTAATTACTCGAAAACGATAAAGCTTATTAGGTTCAACTTGAAATTCCTCTAAAGGAGCCCCATTACTTGAATTAGATGTTGAATAAAAGCGCCCTTTTCCATTAAAAATTCCCGAATGGAAATGAAATCGACTGAAGTTTGCGCCATCAACTGCTTGTGTAGTGTCTATTTTTGTAAGGGTTGAAAGATCATAGACCCCGTTTAACATCCTTTGGTAAATTGCTTCAGGATCATCACTGTGATTCCAGTCCTGTAAAAGAAGCGAAAAACCTTCCTGTGGTTGGGACAAGTTTTGCCGTGGGTAAATAACTAATCCCCCGTACAAACCCATGCTTCTCTGATCCCCAATATGGGCGTGGTAAAAAAAAGAACCGTGGGGGTATGTCTTAAACTTGTATGTAAAAGTTTGTCCTGGTGGTATTGGGCATTGCGTAACAAACCCCACGCCGTCATAATGGACAGTTCCTCGTTGATGTTGACCATGCCAATGGACAGTTGTCGAGTCTGTGTGCATCAGGTTGCGAACATGTATGATCATCATTTGATCTTCATACGCTTCTATTAGAGGACCGGGAAATTTTCCGTTCATAAGAATAACAAGACGCGATCCGTATCCGTCAGCCGTTATAACATCTTTTGTTACCTCCTCTGGAAGTGGGTGTTCTGCTGTTTTATCATCATATTTATAAAGATTTCCTCCTTTTGGCCAAACTAAAAATGGATCAGGGTGAGATGTCATCATTGTTAAACCATGTTCTATGGTAAAAGAACATTCACATGTGGTATCGAATTCTCCACATGTACCCTCTAAACATGTTGGTCCATTTTCTGGACTCTTCCACCAACCATATCCACTGGTTATTGGAAAACCAAATAGAAGCAAAAGTGTGAAATGCATCTGAGTCCTGTAAAAAAATAAATTAACGTAAAAAATAAAAAAAAAATGAAAAAGCACTTATTTTCTTTTTGATAAAATTTCGTTCAGTTTTGTTTTCGTTGAAAAAAACCAAATGCAATTCAAGCAAATTAACGTAACAGAAATTGGCCCATGTAAAATGCAGACGCGTATAGTATATACATATCAGGCAGATTTCGTATATGTAATATAAGAATGTGTCAAAAAATTTTAATCGGAAAAATTTTCCTTGGACCCCCACCCCCATACAAAATGATTTTCTAATTTAAAATATACATATAATTTGCAATTTTTACAATCCACGGACATAAAAATAACAATAAAAACAGCCGAAAACTAAATTTAGCTAAGTTTCTCATATAATACATCATCAAAGATTTTCTTTATGTTTTATTTAAGATGACATGTTGTCATAATTTTTAACAATCAATGATGGCCTATGGAAAATTCTTTCTTCTTCAATGTCTATTTTTTTAAGTTAGGCAAACATGTTAATTTGTCTATCCTTTACATATAATATTCAGCTGGTTTTAAATTAAGGATATTTTACACACTCAGAGAAAAAGAAACATCAATTTAAGTGAACGGAAACAAAAGGAAAAGTCTTACAAACTTATTCTAAGATATTTCATAATACAATCTTCATGATCATATACAAATCATTACTTTAAAAGGAATATTTATCATTTTTTTAAAATCTTCAATGTGACTTTTTCTTCAACAACATTTGAAAGACAACCAAATTATCTTATTAGATAGTTCCAGAATAGAAATTGATCAAACATCAACCCCATGACACAATCAGATCATAAGTCTCTGAAAGTCCGAAAACAAATAATCAGTACACGTTTTCCAGCGTTATTAGAAGGTTTACATCGCTGTCGTTCCAAATAATAAAACAATCGTCAAGGTATCTTTTCCATTAGTTCTTTATATTTTCAGTTTGTTGTTAAATAACTGAATTGATTTTAATATATCTTTTCCTCTAGTATACGTACTGAATTGTTTTTAAATATATCTTTTCCTCTAGATATCCCAGCATAAAAGGGTCCATCTTCGTTCCAATCGCCGTTCTATTTTATGCATAATGCTTTTCGTTAAGAGGAAAAGTGTTATTATACCACCCATCCCCGCTTGAAAAGGTGGGATGTAAATTTAGTGATCGGAATGTCCGTCCGTCCGTCTGTTACGCTTTGAGATAGCCATATCGTATCCGCAACTCTTCTAAATAAAATTTATTGAGAATTTCACAGATTCATTATTACCTAATGCCGTTGTGCACCTCCTATTTTTAGGTCAACTGAGTCACTCAGGTGGCCTATTGCTATCCGTTTTGTCAGTCGTCGTGTGTCGTGTGTTAACATTTGAAAAGCGAAAGCGCTTTGGAATAAAATGTGATCATCTTTTCCAAACTCTGGATTATATATATACGTTATATATATATATATATATATATATATATATATATATATATATATATATATATATATATATATATATATATATATATATATATATATATATATATATATATATATAATTCATTTATAGTAAACAAGGAGATACTATTTTTTCTTCACTGAGAAATGATTGGCAACTGCAAAAGGTGGAGGAGACGAATTAAAATCTTAATTTCATTCTTATTTATTTTCAAGATTTTTCAGCCAACTGTAGCCAAACAACACCCCCCCCCCACACACACACACTTATCTTTCAAATCACGAGACAAAAAGCATCTATTTATTTCAAAATAAGATTTTTTTCAACATTTTAACATTTTTCGTCTTCTAGATCAATCGGTAAAACTTTGCTTACGAGGGTAGGTGTTGTTAATTGAAAAGGAATTCAAACTATTATTTCAAAACGAGGTTTCCCTAGACGCACATCGCGCCGAATCGTACCTGGATTGTTCAGTCCGAAATGACGTAAAATTTTGTATTTCCAATCTTGTCAATTAATATTCTGCTGTCTTAAGCTAGGTTTTCATTATTTTTAATTTTACAGATATCTATTATTGTAAATGCTTATAAGTACTATTTGATATCTAAATACCCAAACATTTGTAAGTTAAAAAATCTCGAATGTTCAGATTACGGTATGACAAATATCAACAACTAAGGTATATATCTTAAGAAGCTTGGGTCTGCATTTCGAAAATTTTGTGATACGTTGTATGATGGCCATGTTAGCGATTATAACTAATCATTGTTTCATGTCAACCGTCTTCATTTTTGTACCGAATCTAAATACGGATCAGAATTCTGTGTATACCTAATCAACAAGAGGCTAATGAACCTTATATGTCACTTGAGTATCATGTAAATACTTTCCAAATAATTAATTTGGATAACGTTTTAAACTACAGGCCAGAAAATTTACAATTTTGAAAGGGTGCATTGCTTATCATAACTTTACCCTTAGCATGCCTTCTCTGGGGCCCGTTTCATCAAAGGTCGTAGATTTAAGCCTAAACTTAGGTGTACTTCCGGGACTTACGCCAAAATTTAGTCAGGCGGAATTTGCGTTTCACCAAGTGGCGTAAGTCTAGTCGTAAACTAAACGCTTAGTCACAGGACTAAGTCCTTGACAACGTTGAATTGCGCTGGCGCAAAAAATATAAACACTGTCCACTGCGTACAAACATGTATATAATTCTAGCACGTAAAAGAATAGAATAACACAAATTATAGAATTATAAATAGTTGCACTGATTGAAACATGCATTGATTTATAGGGTCATTAGGAGACATGTACCTTATAAGAAATCGATTTTAGGTTATTACAATATTTCAATAACAACAGTCTTATAAATTTAGAAAAGGATCGTACATGTATTTCAGAATTTGATTAAAAGCTAAACTGTTTATATTGGATAGTCATTTCATGATTCGATAATTACTTACTCTACTGATAAAATACTAATAAGTTTTAGACAGAATACGATTTTAAAACATTATTTTTATAAGATATGTATACTTAATTGAAAGCAAAAATAATGTATAAAAATGCAGTTTACATGTGTACACATTTTAAGTCAAGAAATAAATTTACACGTTTACTTTAAGGTACATGTAGGACAATCCCTTCTAATTCTTAATTATCTGCAGCTTAAATTTAATGTACCGTTTTACAAGTATGCAGAGAGATAGAGAGAGAGAGAGAGAGAGAACTGACTACAAAAATATTCTTACAGAAAGTCTCTGCTTGCGTGCCCCCCCCCCTTAGAAATTAAAGTTACACTTAGTCTTTATTTTGTTTTCCATTAGAATTTAAGTTATGCAGGAATTCAAAAATATGCATATTGTTCTCTTACATGTGCCTTATATGCACTCAGATTATGCTATAGTATGTAAAATTTACTCTTTTAGACGAAATCATGAAAAATAAATATGTCTTCTGCATCAATGTCTGAGAAAAAAAAAATATTTTTAGGAATAAATCATTTCTTGAACTTTACTGTGTAATTATGTCCGTCTTACATCGATATAATAAAAGTGATAATATTTTCACAATTAAAAATTTCTTATCGTCTATGAGACCCCTATCCCCGGGTTTCGTCTTTGTTCTCAGGGACTTCACTTGTCTCAGATACACATGTACCTAGAAGAAAAATTACCTTCGCCCCTAACTCTGTACATTAAATGTTCATTATTCTGCAAATTCGGGAGGTTCTGAACCCTCTCTCCGGTACTTTCGAAATCCACAAATGGACTCTTCGAAAATGATAAAAAACCTTTCTGGTTTTAAGGTTAATTATTTTTTCTTTCAGTTAAATGTAGAAAATTACCAGAAAGAGAATGACTGTGTTTTTGAGACCGATTCCCCCCCCCCCCCCGCCCCAAAATATAATTTTGCGATTTTTTTTCTTCAATAGGGACGATTTTAATGGATATCCCGCCTCCCATATGAATATAATGGCAGTGTCCATGTTTTGCTATGGTAAACCCAAAATATGAGTGGGACCAAAAAGTGAAATAAGACACAATGGCATTCCAAAACGTAAAAGACGGACGGACATTCCGCTAACTATATACCCTTCCGCTTTTCAGGCGAAGGTATAAATATATAGCTATATATGTATAGTCGATTTACAATACCTTATACATACAATACAATAATCAAATGTGTGTGAATGCTTTGTCAAAACGTAAGAAATGGTGGTCGAAGAAATTTGTATTTAGACAATTTTTTCTTCTGAGAAGATTTAATTTAGTATATTATCAATCCAATCAACAACGCCCCCAAGTGGTTGTAACGCCCCCTCCCCCCTCCTCATAGTATGCAAAATTAAATAATACAACGTTTGTATTTAAAAGACTTCTAAGAACCGTACTTTTTCTTTAGAATTCGCTTACTTGTTTTAAAATTAGTTAAATAAGTTAATTTAAACTTTACGCCCGAACTTACGCCTACCCATGAGAAGACGTAGAATTTTGGCCGAAGTTTAGTCAGGTGTAATGATGCGCTCTTTAATGAAACGCAACTCTTCGCGCTAGTCCTGACTTTACACCGGCGTAGCGCTACGACTGGGCGTACGACCTTTGATGAAACGGGCCCCTGGTTACTTAATACCACGAGAAAATGCATTTCCACTTTATAACAAGTTGTGCATCCAACCAAACAGGAACCACTGACCCTGGGGCCACCTATTTTAAAAATCTAGAAAGGGTGTATACACTATGACTAAAGAAATAGCCTATAGGAGAAAACAAATTTCAAGAAAAGTGACTTATAATATTATTATATATCTATATTTGTTGTTATCTACCATATATATGTCAACATTTTTCAAATTTTCATTTTATACTTAAATGTAATATTTATAACTTTTCAATTAACCTCAAAAAATGGCCGAACCACCATTTTGGCAGTTAAAGCGTTGATTTTTAAATGAATTTTGGCCTAAATATCCTCAAGGCAGGCCTGCCCCTAAATAAATAAAAATGTGATATTTTGATAGGTTACAGTGGCTGGAACGGTATTGTTGACAAACCAATCGTGTAGAATCGTTCGTGTATCGTGCGTGATCGTTCGTGTAACGTGCAAGATCGTGCGTGTATCAGACTCAATCGTTTGCGGTTTTAATCGTGCGAGATTGTGCGTTTAGAATCGTGTAAATTTCGTTTTGTAAATTTTTATCGGTATGTTATTTGTAAAATAAGCAAATAATCATTTCTCTTGTTTTTTAATTAATTTATTTTAATGCAAATAAAATGAAGCACAATTTAAATATTTGAACATGTTGAATGTAGAACGAACTACGTGTAATTATTGCTCGTAAAAAAGCATTATAGTAAGTCGTACAATATAAAGTTCTCGTCAATTAGCGCGATCAGTATTGTGATAAATCTTACAGTGTACGTAGTTATTTATCATGTTTTTTTTTGTATCTGATTTTCATTCTTGTCTGCTGCTTATTTTGGTAGAGATATTTTTAAAATCGATGCATCAACAATAATTTTTTTTGTACAAAATACATGAATATTTACATGTATCAATGCTTATATAAATATTTAGTCCACGAATATACATGTACATGCACAAGACATGATTTTGAGGGTTTTGATTATCTGTGTGTATCTCTGGAGCTTACTTTTAATTTAATTTTTAAATATCTGCAAATAAAAAAAATTCAATAATTGGCAAGTTCATTATGTAGAGATTCACAAACATTGAATCAATGGAAACATACAGATATAATCATTATTTGTAATTAAAGTTATTCCATGATGCCATTTTTTTTAAATCGCATATCATGAAATCCAATTCATCAAATTATACGACCCACATACATGTACATCTGATAGAATGAAAAAAATCCGTTTTCTTAGGTCGGAGAATTACTTAAATAATTATTTATAATCTGAAATATTAAGTCTTACATGTATTTAGTCACAGATTTATCAGTTTCCGGGATTTTTCAAAGTCTATGAAATAATATTGATAATTCTTTCAAATCTTGAATTAGTATTAAGTCGTATTTCGTTTTGAAACTTTCGATTCCTAAATATTTTGAACTATTTTGAGTGAAGAATCGTGCGTTTGCGTTAGAAATCGTGTAAGATCGTATAGCGTATAGAATTGTGTGCGTGAAGGATCGTTCGTGTAACAGGTTTAATCATGCGTTAATCGTGCGGGATCGTTCGTGTAACGTGATCGTTCGTGTAAGTTGTCAACAATAACGCTGCAGCCACTGTGTAGGATGTAAGAAATAATTTAACGTACGATTTTTAAGGGGCACCCCTGCCCTCGGGTCGAAATTCATAAAAAAGCTAGAAAAAATAAGAAAATCTTATTTTGATAATCTGCTTCAATTTTATACCTTTCATTCATATAATCAGACTAGCGAATCCACCTGGAACCACATTTTTAAGTTTTAAATATCACCACTTCAAAGACTACTTTAATTTTTTTTTTAGACTTGTGTATTTTCCTTCAATTATCTATCCTTTATGTATATGCCCATTCTTGTTATTAAAGACACTAAAGAGATATCAGATCGTAACAATCCAATGTACAGTTGTCAATCAGGCGGAACAAACCTCAATATCTGCACAATTTCTCCGAGGACAAGAATTACTAACTCTGTGATACTCGATACAGGTATTCTTGGCAGCATTGATCTTGAGTTACGACGAATTTCAATTGTAAGTGTAATATATTTAGCAAGTACATGTACGATATTTGGCTGAAATTGGATTTTGAACAAGTTAGCGTGGATTTGATTCAGCGCTTATCTTAATGGTCTTCTTTATAGATACATGTGCGAGACATTTAGCGTTGTACTTGAATTAGGATATTGCTTTCAGCCAAAAACGCCAAAAAGAATACACAGCCAAATGTAATAATTTTACAGTATACAATTGAAATTTATCGTAACTCAATGCTGCCAAGAATACCTGTATCGAGTAACACAGAGTGAGTTATTCTTGTCCTCGGAGAGAGTGTGCATATATTGAAGTTTGTTCCGCTTGACTGACAACTGTACATGATGTACATTGGATTTTTACGATTTGATATCTCTTTAGTGTTTTAAATATCAAGAATGAACATGCATAAAGGATACATGTAGATGATTGAAGGAAAATACACAAGTCTAAAACAAAATTTGAAATAGTCTTTGAAAAGGCGACATTTTAAACTTTAAAAATGCTGTTCCAGGTGGATTCGAGCTTCTTAGATTATTGGCATTATACCCAGGAACAAATGAAAAGACTTTTTAAAAAATTTTAAATGTTGACCACATAATCATTGGAGCCCCACCCTAACACCAGTCTCCAGAACCTCTGACGCAGGGACAATTAAATTCATAAATTTGGAGCACCCTTACTCATTATAACTTTGTACATGGTTCATTGGTTTAATATACAGGAGCAGAGAAGAAGATTTCAAAGTAGATTTCCGTATTTTCATAATATAATCAATATAGCCCCACCCTAACACCAGAAACCGTGACCCTGATGACTATATATATATCAATAGAGCCCGGAAATAACACCTGAATCGCCAATCTAGGGTCAATAAAATTATGACTTTTGGAAGAGGTATTCCTGGTCATTATACTATATACCTACCTATTCGTTTAATACCCAGGAACAAAAAAAATATTTTCAAACAAATTATGCAGTTTCACTACATGATCGATATAGCCCCGCCATCGCACTAGAGTCCCAACCCTGGGGCCATGAAATTCTCAATTTTGGTAGAGGACTCAATGTTGATCACAATCATGCCAACAGTTTGACTGCTTGGTGTCCAGAAGTAACGAAGAAGATTTTTAAAAATAGCATTAATTTAAATTGTTTTCGCCCCACCCTCAGGCTTCGGGGTGAGTCGTGAAATTTACAATTTTTGACCCCCTTGACCCTAGATGCCTTATGCAAAAAATGCTTGAAATTGGTTGAGCGGTTGCAGAGAAGAAGCTGAAAACGTTCAAATATTAAATGGTGATGCAAGAGGACGGACGAAAACAGTTACTGTTTAAGATATAAAAGAAAAAAGATGAATAAATAAAGCAGTGATTGACCTCAAAACAATCTATAAGCAAGACAGATCTGTGAACTTGGCACAAACGCGGCCTTCCGTAAAGTCTCAGACATGGAAACAAATGCCTAGGAAGAGAAAGCATCCAGTCACACACGCCCTGAGTTCCATTATTGCGAGGGCTGTTTGAATTATAAACTAAATAGGGCGAATATTTTTTATGGGCAAGTTGTCTCATATAGGGGAGAACTCTTTAGCATTCTCGCGCAATTGTAGCCCGACATATGCCAATTCGGTCCAACTTCGAATTCGCTGTAAGAATATATTTTTTTGAGTGGACCCTGACGTAAACGCAAATATAGCCTGCGCAATAAACGCAGAGATGCTTGGCTCGGTTTTTGGCATATTTCGTGTTTTATTAAGCATATTGAGAGATTTCTTTTTTCATTTTTCCTCAGTATGTATCATAAAATTGTAAAATGAGGTTCTACACCTGTATCTCTTTTGCCCTTTTCGAAGAGTAATGCCTTAAGTTTTTTCTTTTTTTTTTTCTTTTCAGGGAAGCATAACATTGGTTCATAGTTTAGAATATGAAACGATGTAATAAATCTAAATGCATATGTCTAGAATTTTTTCCCCTTTTTTGTGCAATTGTGCAAATTGTAAAGAAAAAACATTTTTACCTGCTCCGCGGTCCGATTTTCGTTATTGCAGACCAGAGGACCGTGCTGTTCTATACATATATTAAGTTTAAGTTTTGGTGTAAATGATTGAGGTGAGAGAAGTTATTCAGAATTAAGGTACCTAAACATACATCAGAACCTTCTTTACCTTTATAAATTACGAAATACGCAATAGATTTTCTTCCATAAAGTGAATCTTTAAAGAAATATGTGTTTTTTATATTAATATATAAAGTTGCTTATCATTTAATATCGAAATAACGACAGGTCCTTTTTTTATGACAGCTAATTTTACTTATCGCAAAAAACGTATGTTAGGCTAAGAATATGGTTTATATATTTCTGAAACAAGCTGATTCATGAATCGAATTCTTACATAAATATTATGCAGACAATATACACTTGAAAAATAGATGAAGTTAAAAGGGTTTCGATCGTTATTGTTTAATTTTATCCGGGTTCAAGTTTTCAAAATCATCTCGACTATCGTCTCCTTAATTCATTCATACACATGTCTTTTAACACACAAAGAAAGCGATTTGACTATCAAAACTCATTTCCATTGTTTACTTTATTTATTTTCCTAGAGACAATTGATGGTTACATCAAAGTTTCTTTGTTTTTAAGTTCAAATAAGTTTGAAATAAACAATATATTTTAAAATTTCTTTATATATTTCATTTGAATTTATTGTTCTCCCATTGCTTTCAAAATCTGGATACGAAATGACGTTAAGTAAAAAAAAAAGTTATGGCACTAGTCCACTAGTTAGTCCACTAATTTTTCGAACAACCCTTGTAATCATGGAACTCACGGCGGGTGTGATTGGTCAACAGGGGAAGCTTTCTCCTCCAAGGGAAATTTCCGGAAGGCCGCGTTTATGCAAAGATTTGTCTTGTTTATACATTGTTTTGAGGTCAATCACTGTTTGATTTCTTCATCCACATTTTAAATAATGCATGCAGTGAGAGAGGGAAATATTGACAGAGATAGAGTTCGCGTAAAGCTATCCATAAAAATCGCATTATTTTACCTTCTTTTTCCTCTATTTTACAACAAAATTCTGAGTGCTGAAGATTACTTGTCGGTGCGCATGTGTGACCTAAGCTTATATAAATAGAAAATTAATATAAAGAAAAACTGTGCTTTCATTTACATTAGTGATTAAAAGAAACCTTTTAAATGATAGTTTTGAGAACACCTGGGGTTAGCTTTTCTATAAAATGTCTACTTTAGTGGCTTGGAAAACAAACTGGGGAAAAATTCCATTGTATTATAGTTTGTGAAATAAAGACCATTTGTATGTTTCTTTTGATGCTTGTAAGTGTTTGTATGTCAGTGAGTGATTTTGTCTGGTTCGTGCATCTGTAGGTATGAGTATATCTGTGCGTATAGCGACAGGTTGGCGAACTGCCTTGTAAAATATTATTAACCTTGTTTTGAGGCGCCTTGTGGGCTTCACAGAAAATAACAAAAATTTGAGCTTATCAATAAAAAATTCAAGCAAACGAATTTACGTTTTCATTAGCACTGTCTTTCTTACAGGAACATGATATGGAGTTTCATGGAAGCTATAAGATGTCTGGTCATTATACTTATAAATAATTTCTAGCTTTCATTTCTTTCAAACAGGTCATTAAGAATGGCATATGCTTTTGCAATATAAACAGCACATATTGCAAAGACCAGAAGAAAATTCAGCATTACTGATTCGATGAATGAAAAGAGGTAGAATAACAGATGAAACTTTGTATAGTGTTTCAACAAAAGCTTAATATAAAAAAAGGCCATGCACCCTTTGTAAAGTTCGCTTAAGTGCAATATTTAAATTTCATTTTTATCTATGATTTGAGGGGGTTATGTACAAATGTAGAGTGTTTAATGGGGGTTTGCAGAAGATTTTCCAATCGATGGGTTGGCAGATGATTTCATAATCAATAGAAATATTGGCAAAGAAAATTATACTTACGATTTCACACTGAAAATAATCATCAACAGAGGAAATGGTGTAAGTTATCTAAATGCTGTCAATTGGATTATATATCCTATTCCGTGAACCTTTTTTTTGAGTAATCATTTGGATTTCAAATTCTTTATTGATAAGATTCCCGCTAATCTTCATTACCATATTTATCTTTTGAACTCCAGAGTTCAAACATATATATGTACACTGCAAAAATAGAATAGTAAACAACAAATATGATCATGCGATGTAAATGATATTCATTTCATGTCAATTAGTATGATTGAATTATTTGTGTTTTGTTAAACGTTTATTCTATATTTTACCGGGAAAAATGTGCTATGACAGGTTTTGAGAAACTGTTATCTTTAAGCGGTCCCCTTTGAGTCCTCTGTAGTGTGCATGTGTCCTTATTGGGCGCCAGGAGAAGAAAATGTGTGTCTATTTTGCATATTCATGTACATGTATTTGTTAACCCGAATCTTATTACAAAAAGTAAGCATACAAACCTTTGAATAGTGTTTCTATCTTTAAATCTTACTCAAAATAGACATATACATGTATTGCCCCCGTATTCGAAGATTCGAGGGTATATATTTGCTCTGTGTCCGTTTGTCTGTCAGTTTGTCCGTTCAAGTTTGACATGCATTCGAGGAAATGTATCTCTCGCCAAAAGGTGTCTTACGGGGGCATCATGCAGTGTTTATAACAAACACATTTTGTTTTCAATGATGTCATCTGGGAAAATGGCAAGGGTAGATTATTAATTTTCTTTTTGTCTCATGGTACCTAATTCTTTGACAAGAAAATGTATCTTTTGCAGTGCATAGAAATTTGGGTTGTATTTAAAGTGATTCATCACACCTACTGAGTGCAACTGTCATCTAAATAAACTGACTACTCATGGACGGATACAGCTAGGCTTTGTGATAAGGGGGGGGGGAGGGCGTGGATAACTTCGTTTAGGCAAGGGGTCTGGTGATCGCCTTAAGGCCTCCATGGGTCCAGGGCGAAGCATTTGTGGGAGCCCAAGGCCCCGGAAGCTCCCGGTTTTCCGTGTATTTTAAGAGTAAAACAAAGCACAATACACAATAATGAAATGGTGGTATTGGTTAGTTGTGTACCAAAGTATGACATTATTAATGCTAGTCATATCATAGTTTGAATGAAGGGGGTTCAGGTCCCTAAGGACCTCGGTTTTCGTGTATTTTAAGAGTATAATAATTAAGCTAATTCAGAGATCTACAATTTATTTCCCCCGCTTAAGTAAAAAAGAAGACTATGCGCAGTTCGGGGGAGGGGGGTCGGATCCCCTAGCTGCAGATCTGTAGCGTTAATATGGTTTTATATATTTGTCTTTGACCATAATGCTTCAGATCCCATAATGCAAAAAGGTGCAATTTACGGCGCAATATTTTTTCTGCGCACTTTTTGGGAGAATTTCTATATTTTCCAGCATCGGTCAATCAACTACCTTTCAATCCCTAATTCTAGACACGTTCTGTAGCCAATATGTATACGAGGGGCATTTCAAAAGTCCGGAGAAATGTTTAACAAAGAATTAACCGTTTTACGGAAATTACTGAGTTTGATATCATTGGAAAAAATAAAAAGATATATACAGAAGTCAACGTAACGTAAGTCACGTTATAATTTTTATGACGTAATAACTCAGAAAATGACGTCAGAATATAGAATGTTTAGCATACTGAAAAGTCGCGTATATATCCACATGAGACGATTTTAAAAGTCCTGCCAAAGCTAGGTTTATTTGAAAAAAATATCTCATTAAAAGAAATTTTCATTTCCATAGAAGAAGAGTACGACTATGGTACTGTTTATCAACAATTCTATATTTCATTGTATGGTTTGTTTTTTTAGCACGGTTTATGTCCGGTTATGCTATCATCGACATTCATTTAAGATTTTAAGTTACATAATATTACTGGATTTTCGGTCTTTTATATAGCTCTCAATGTATGGAAAAAATACCAGGTATTCTGATGAATATTTATGCAGTTTTTAACAAGTATATTTTGAGTAACAGTACTCTTACCGTCATAAGAACTATAAAGTGACTTCACAATATGTGTATATTTTTCCACAGGAGTTCGCGTACCTATCAATTTAACCGAAATTTTCATTAAATAAAAAATACGTAATACGTATAATAAAAACACAATGAGAGCAACGCATTTTAGGTCACCTGGAAACCCATCGCTTAATATCAAGGCTGTTGCACTTTTCATCTTCAATCGAAAATTGTAAATCGCAAACCAATCTTTTTGGAAGGGGCCATTCTTTATGGCTCTTATTGCATATGGTTTCAAACGCATGCTTCACAGCAGTAGCGGTGATATTTCTCAAAAACTTCGCTCAAATATCCGTTGTCCACGGCGCAATGACGTGACGTCACGAGCGCGTCCATTTACCCGAAAAGGAACTGCCTGAGATGCTAATCTAGATTATTTAGGTCATATTCAAAAAGAAACCAGAGTTAGTAGACATTCAAGAAAATTTAAAACGTATCTAAACATAATATCGTTATCTCTAGTTAATTTTGTATGATTTTTTTTTTCTATGTTTTTTTTTTTTTTTTTGTTCTTTTTAGGTAAATGGACCGGCCATGACGTCACGTCATGGCATGGCATGGCATGGCGTGGCGGACAACGGTTGCACTCCTTGTGTAATTATTATAGGTATTACGTATCTTTTTTATTTACCGAAAATTTCGGCAACGTTGATATGTACGCGAACTCCTGTGATTTTTTTTTTATCTTTCCAATGATATCAAACTCAATTATTTCCGTGAAACGATTAATTTTATATTAAACAGTTCTCAGAACTTTTGAAATGCCCATCGCATTTTATCAACCTCCCAACCATTAATAATAGTCTCTACAAAAAACAAGCTCGCTTGAAGTGAATTTTCAGCATTTCAGCAGGGTGGAGGGGGGGGGGAGTTCCAAAAAATCCAATCCCAGAAATTTCTTGACAAGCAAAAAAAAAAAAAAAAATACTAAACTAACCCGGACGTCAAAAACTATTTCGGGGGGAGGGGGTCGTCTATGACTTCTTTTGCCTGAAAATTTTTCACTTTTCTTCCCAATACCCATTTCACACATATTCACATTTACCAAAGGGGGGGAGGTCCAACGTTTTCCAAGGGGGTTATGACTTTTTTCTTGCTTTAGTATTAATATAATTTTATTAGACTTGTAAATTCCAGGAAGGGACCTGACCACCCCTCCCCCCTCCCCCTCTAGATCCGCGCACGACGGAGCCGCTTAGTATTGGCGGATTTTATACGCAAACATGAAGTCACATACATATATATTCACGTTCGATATTGTTAAAACGACAACCTGTATTATACGTAATAACTCTCCACATGCCCCTGTGCTAAAAATAGCTACATTTCATACAATAAAAAATCTGATAACAAAACGGGGCGGGACACTTTGAGAGTGATTAGAGAGGCTTTAGTGAGTTTGGGTATAAAATTTCATTGCAAAAGTTCAAAATCTTCTTGAAATATCGAAAACGATAGTGTTAAATACAAACAGAATGAATAAATTTACGTCCTTGATTTTTGACCTTTTGACCTAAAAATCAATACAGTTCTTCCTTAGGCCGCAGGGAGTTACAATGTAAAATGTCATTTCAAAAGCTCGAATGTTTCTTGAGATATCGCGCAAAAAAAAAGTATTAAATTACAAACAGAATGGCGAAATTATGACCTTGATCTTTGATCTTTTGACCTCAAAATCTAAAGAGTTTTTCCATAGGCAATAGGGAGTTTCTATGCAATATTTCTTTGCGAAAGCTCAAAGGGTTCTCGAAATATCGTGCGGAAACGAAAGCGTTACAGACAGACAGAAAGATAGACGGACGAACAGACCTAAATTGATATCCCCCACTTTCAGTGAAAGCGGGGGACAACTAGGCGCAAAAAAGTGGTATTGTACCAAAGTATGGCATTATTAATACCATTCATATCTTACTTGACAATTCTAGGGGAGGCGTACGCCCCCATCGCCCTCCTAACGTTCGTTAGTGCTACTAGTAATAGTATCCAGTCTATACCGCAAGAATTGTCTTATCAATGATGTTTACTGCTTTGAATGTGATTTTCTCTTTAGATTCAAATGTTTTTTAAATAGTTTTTTTTTTCTCTCTCTCTCTAAAAGTATATCCATTTAATATCGAAATATGGTAGGGTTTGCACAACGAAAAGTCAAATATTTATCACAATTTGAAGTCAATGACTAAAATTGTAGGAAAGTTTCATGCATTCATAACGTTTTTGATAACTTTTCCCTTGCAGTAAAATCGCAAAGGGGATACATCATTGCTTTTATTCGAGTGTTGGTGTGAGGTTATGAGTGTGGTTGTGTGTCTCATGTAAGAAATGATATTTAAAGAATCTTAATATTTAGTACAATGTATAGTTCTGCTTTGAATGTTGTTTTAAATTATTATATATATGCATGATATCAACAGAAATGAGAAGGGGGTACGTAAAATGCAAAAAGAACTAAGATTGATTAAGTTTATTATTATTATTATTATTTTTTTTTGATATATTCATTTTAGATCGTAAGTTCCTGTAGTTATTTTTTTTTATTTAAATAACAGAGTAAATGAAGAATATAATTCATTTAGCTTCCAAAGTTATACTGTATAACGTGGCTTGGAGCAGTTTATAATGTAAATGCACTTTTTGTAAATCCAGAGGATATAGTAGAGTGTTATCTATTTAGATAGCATCTGTATTTATTTGCTCTTGACATAGTCTGGACTTCCCAGTAAAACGATTGCTATAATTCGTAGCAAAGAACACTTGACCGACAAACATTGAAACCTTAATTTTAAACATTGTTCTACACTTGATTTTTATCAGTTCAATTGATAATAAAAGCAGTTCTTCGAAAAGATGAATTGATATACTCAGTCACCCCGAACTAGAAATCTAATTCTTGCTGTCCTTAGCTTTGAAAATAAATACCCTTGACGTATAATTATAATTTTTATCGAAAACTTGAAAGCATCAGCTATCTGGTGTATGTAGTGTGTTTATTTTCTGAATAACAGAAGAATATACAAAGAAGACAGAATTATAGTATAAACTCAGCCATGATAATATTTTAAACAATATGTGTTTGTGAAACACCATGCGTACGATAAACCTATTTTTATAGTTCACAAAAAAAGGTCAAAAGGTCATTGACCTTGGTGTAATTTGAAAGATCTTAATTAGTGGAGTATTCATCTCAAATATATAGTCTCTATCTTCTATGGTTCAAAAGTTATGGCGAAAATTCGAAAAAGCTTTCGAACTCCACTTGCCGGTGGGCAGCTACAAATTTTATCCTATGCTCGGCACCGAATACCATTGAGCAGGGAGGGATCTTTTTCGTGCCAGTATGCGCACCTACTACGACATGGGATTTCGGTTTAAAAGGTCTCATCCTAAGGACCGGTCTCAACGTTCCACAGTGGAATTCGAACCCACGACGTAAGGATCAACTCCTTTTTAAATTGTCACTTTTATGATCCATGAAATCTAGGCTAGAAAGATATTTAATGTAAAAAAAATTCATTTTCTATACAATGTTTATCTGATGGTATTGATTTAAAATGAAGAAAAGGCAAATGTCTCTTAAGTCGCAGGTTTAATTCCCACTGAGAGACGTGTAGACCGTTCGTTTGCTTGAGTCCTTAATAAAATCCGAGGTCACGTGTCGCATTTGGTACTGGCAAGAAAACGAGCCCTAACAGTTCAAAGGCCTGGGCCTGAATGCCGAGTAAAGGACAAAATTCTTATCTCTCTAGCAACGGCAAAAGCGTCTCTTATGAGTGAAATATTTTAGAGAGGTAACAAACATACCACCAAACAATTCACTGGAAGTATGGCTCATTCATTATGCCCCCGTTAACGAAGTTTTTCCCTGTCCTTCCGTGTGTCTGTCTGTGTGTCTATTTTTTTCCGCAAAAACTTTAACCTTACCCATAACTTAACTTTTATTAAGTAGCGTTATGACTTTTGAATTTCATATGTTTATTCCTTGTGACAAGACCTTTCTTATGGTACCACCAAATTTATCCTTGGATTTTGACCCACTTTTACACAAAATTCTTAACTTTTACTTTGGTGATTTCCTTTGAGCAGTAGATACCAGGACTTTATATTTCTCATCTATATATTAAGGAAGTACTTTTTCATTTGACTTTAGAGATTTCAGTTCTTATGAAAAAAATACTTTAACCTTGGCCATAACTTTTGAACAGTAAGTTCTAGAATTTTTATACGCTACATAATTATGTAATCCTTGTGAGGGGACGCTTCATTGGATATCAAGAACTTTAACCTTAGAGTTTAAACTACTTTTAAAATACAACATTGACCATAATTTTTTAAGTTTAAGGACTGGGGCTTTTACACTTCACACAATTAATTCATGTGAGAAGACCTTTCATTTGATATCAAGAACCTAGATCCTTTGACCTTGAACTCTGAGTATCACTCGGTTATTTACGAAAAATACATTTTTTTTTCTTTGTCCCTAATTTTTAAACAGTAGATAGTAGGAATGTCATACTTCAAATATCAAAATTTTGTGGCAAGACATTTCATTTGAAATCAGCAATTTTGATCATCTGACCTTGACCTTGGATATTTCCGTACTTTCGAAAAAACTCGGCAATAACTTTTGAACGGTAAGAGCAATGGTTTTCATGTGTTATCCTTGTGAAAAGCACTTTCATTGGATATCAAAAATTTTTACAATGAACTTGGAGTTTGGCCTATTTTTTTACAAACTTCAACCTTGGTAATATCTGAACAGTAAGGGCTTAACCCAGATAGCATGACTATGTTGGGCCAACATTTGTATAAGGTTGTGTGGTTGGCGTTGGGGGAACAACGTTGGGCCAACGTCGGACCAATGTTACCAAGTCAACCTTCTTGACCATGACAGAATTCCTATGTTGGCCCAACGTTGGTCCAACGTAAGCAACTTCCATTCACTTTAGTTCTCAAGGAAGTAAGGATCCTGGTGTTAGTCCAACGTTGGACCAATGTTTATAATATACCCTTAAAGAAATGTGTATTTACAAGTTGGTAGTAGTATGTTGGCCCAGCGTTGGCCCGATGTTTGTAATACACCCTAAAAGAATGTGTCTTATTAAGTTGGTAGTAATATGTTGGCCCAACGTTGGCCCATTGTTAGTAATACACCATTAAAGAAAATGTCTTATCAAGTTGGTAGTATTATGTTGGCCCAACATTGGCCCATTGTTTGTAATACTCCCTTTAAGAAAGTGCCTTATCAAGTTCAAGTTGTATGTTGGCCCAACGTTGGCCCGATGTTTCTAAAACACCCTTAAACAAAATGTCTTATCAAGTTGATAGTATTATGTTGGTCCAACGTTGGCCCATTGTATCAAATACACCCTTAAAGAACGTGTCCTTTCAAGTTGGTAGTAGTATGTTGGCTCAACATTGGCACAATGTTTGTAATACACACAAGTGTTATTTTGTTTAGGTGTTTAAAAGATGGGATATTTATATAGGGCCAACGTAGGCCCAATTATTATACTGCCCATTAATTGATGGTGTAAATTTTATAATTAGCTGCTGAGCTTTACGTTGGGACAACGTTGGCACATTCTGAAATAATTAAGAGGACTTTCTATGTCCATGCTTATCATTGGATGACTGCTCTTGTTTAGATATGATATTTTCAACATTTTAACTTTGCACGTAAGTGATCACAGCACCAAAGAGTGTTTTATTCTATTTTTTGAATTGTGTGTATGCTTATATTTATTTGTAATAAACCAGATAGCAGAACATCGTTTGCCCAATCTTACATTATGGTTGTATTATCTATGTTGGGTTACCTTTATTGGGCCAACAATGGCCCAACATGGAATATCGATAGCTGGTTATGTAAAATGGTGCGCTTATGTTGGGCTAACTGTTCGCATTATATCATAAAATTATTATCATGAGAGAAAATATTTGTTTGGGGATTGGCAACGGCCCAACGTTGGACCAATATACCATGAATCTGACTGAGCATCATGGGTAGACAACAACCGGGCTACTTGTAATATCCGCGCCATTTTCAATCTGACACGAGCGAGCGTAATGAGACTGATACCTTGCATATCTGCATCCACTTTGTAAGTATTTATAATATGTTTGCCTCGGCACAGCTGAATTAATGTTTAGTTTTTAAACGATATCATGTCCAAATCTGCGCAAAGCAGACACGGGGAGGTGCAGAGGCCAGGTACTGTTGGGTCAACTCTGTACCCCAGATGGCATGCTAACATTGGGCCAACGTTGGGCCAATGTAATCGGTTACATCGGGCCAATGTTGGCAAATGACACTGACCCAATTTAAGTTTGCTCATCGGCCCAATGTTGGCCCGATATGTTGGGCCAACGTTGGCCCAGTGTAGAGTTCTATTTCTTCAGATATTGGCCCAACGTTGCGCCAACATTGGCCCAATGAATGCGACATTGTTTGACCAACGTCAATAGGAACATTGGGCCGATGTTGGCAAATGACGTTGGCCCAGTGTCATTTTGCTCCTTGGCCCAATGTTGGCCCGATATATTGGACCAACATTGGGCCAATGTGTATAAACACTTAATTGTTACAAATCTGTATATTAACAAATATGATCGTCTCTCCAATCAAAAATAAATCTACAACCAATCCTACTTGAAAGTACAAGCTAGCTAAAATGAATTTAAAAGGCTTGTTAAAATTCTTATAATTTATCAAAACAAAATAAATTATCAGTGATTAAATGTTTTGTTTGATACAAGAAAAATAAATTAAAGTATAAAATAACAAATGTGTTTTGATACAGTTAAAACAATAAATAATTTGCCCCTTATTTAGATTGAAATGTGTGACTAGTAAAATACATTTCCGAAGTCTACCACTTAATTTACTTAAATACACTTAACGTCGAGCACATGATCAAACCTTTTGAAAATGTTGAACTTGTTGAAGTTAAAACTAAATTTATTCAGTACTAAACATAAATTTGGTTCTTTCAATTAAAATTTGTTCAGTGTAACGACTTTTCTATACATGTATTTTATATGGGGCAACATTGAATCAAAATCGTTGTGATGATGATGATGATGATCAAGCGTAGAAATGTTATGCATAATTGCCTTCATCATGCAAGCTAATCACTTAATCACACCATGAAACAAAAAAGACGGTTATTTCTTAATTGACAGCTTAAACATATAGTGATATACTTATAAATTTAATCGTATGTTTTTACTCTTTACTGAGAAAAGTAACAAATGTATTAAGTACCAAATGCTACAATGTTAGTGCTACTGGAGATTCTAAAAAGACATTCAGAACACAATCAAAGAATAGCTAGGGTTGCCAAGGACAGGGATGGGGGAGGAAGAAACGGACAGAGAAGAAAAGAAGGGGGAGGAGGAGACTCGGGAGAGAGAAGACTTAAGAGAGGGATCAGATGGAAAGTGGCAGTGCCTAGCTTTTTTCTGTTATATACTGTGACATACCTGTAGTTCTACCCTTTTCTGTGTCTGTTTGTCGGTTACAAACACGAAGCAGGTGCCAGAAACATTTTTTTGTGTAAGTAAACAAAATGACGGGATTCATTTCAGCATTATTTTAAGAACAGAGGGGATTTGTTTATTTGCTGGACTTGCTTATTGATACCTGCAATTTACTGAACTTGTGCATAAATTTACATCAGAGAGGGAGTATACAGTCATGTAACCCTACATGTATCGCTTGAAGTGAGCATCAACTTTTATTTCTTTATTAATGCTTTCTTCATGCACTAAGCAATAAAATACTAGTATATGTTATAATTTAATTTTATATTTTGATTTCTTTTCCCTCAGTTTTTTTAATTAATGCTATGAGATATATATTGAGAATATGTATTAAACTATTAATCTAGCATAAATAGATAGTATTAAAGGGCTTTTACCATTAAACTAGTATAACCTTAATATATGTATTTGTTTGTCAATTTTGAGGACAAATGGCCAACCAGTGAAGAGCAAATGAGTTGTCATGATGGAGAGCCAGTAAGATACAAACCAGCGTTGGCCCAAAAATGATGTTTGCCTAATATTGAAAGAATAAGTGGCCCAACAATGGCTCAATAATATCCGTTCGTTGGTCCAGCAATAAGCCAACAAGTTGGTCTGATTAAGGGCCGATGAGCAAATTACCGTTGGCCCAACATTAATTGCTTACAATGGCCCAATTGTACAAAAATGACGTTTACCCAATATTGAAATAATACATTGGCCCAACAGTGGCCCAATATTAACTGTTACATTGGCCCAACAATAAGCCAACAAGTTGGATTGATTAAGGGCCGATGAGCAAATTACCGTTGGCCCAACATTAACTGCTTACAATGGCCCAATTGTACAAAAATGACGTTTGCCCAATATTGAAATAATACATTGGCCCAACAGTGGCCCAATATTAACTGTTACATTGGCCCAACAATAAGCCAACAAGTTGGTTTGATTAAGGGCCGATAAGCAAATTACCGATGGCCCAATGTTGAATACAAACGGTGGCCCAACATAAGGAGCATTGTTGGCCCAACAAAGGTCCAATAACATCCTGCTATCTGGGAAGCTTTCAAACTTCACATATGTAATGCTTGTGACAAGACCTTTCATTGGATATCAACAACTTTGACCTTGGAGTTTAACCTACTTTTTACAAACTTTAACCTCGGCCATACTTCCCATATGTAATCTTTTGAGACAAGGCCTATTTTTAGAAACCAACAACATTGACCCTTAAGTTTGATCATGACCCCCAGAGATTGTCCTACCTTCAAAAAAGAGTAATTTCGCTTTGTTGCCATACGGGGGCATCTGTGTTTTAAAAAACACATCTTGTTTGTTTTATATGACAGTGACGTAGAATCTTTTTTTAAGTTTGATGCTGACCAGAGATTGTTTTAAGTTACCTGAATAAAACGAAAAGCAAAAAAAGGGGGGAGGATAGCCCAAACTCGAAAATCCTGTAGCATTATTACTTTTCTCTAGTAAAGGAGGGGGGAGCAGACTTTTTATGATCATTTTTAATATTAAAAGTAATATTGTGAAAAGAATTGGGGGGATGGGCACCCCTCTGTTGCAACGTGTTTGTAAGAAATGAGGATTTATATTTTTTAAAGAGGTAATTTTCTATATATAGGTTCTTTTTACAATTTCGTTTGAAAGGAGCACTTCCGTCAAGAGAATTGGAATTAGTTAAGTGATCTTATCTTAATTTTATTGTGTTATCTAATTACCGGTATCATTTGATGATTTTTGTGCAAGATTTTATTATCGATGCTTACGTACTTTCTATTTCCTCACGAGCGGAATATTAACAATCTATCTCAAGATCCAATTTCAAATCACTTGAAAATCGACAGAAGACCATTCGTTGCTCTCAAGGAGATTACATCTGGTTTATCTTCCTATTTTTTCTCAAATCAGTGTATCCTCCTACGTTTTAACACTTTAGATTATATAGAATATACTAGGTCAAATAAGTTTTCAAGTTCTTTAGTGTTGTGTTTCAGAAATTTTGCCGAAGACGATTCTTTTAAGTATTTTCTATAGTCTTTCCCACGACTGAAATGTCACTCCTTTTTGCAAAATATCTCAAATATATACCTGTGTCCGATTGGTAGATTGATTTTAAGGTCACTCGTGTGACCCTATTGCTATCTGCATGTTTTCTTCTGTTTTCGTGCGTTGTGCTTTAACATTTGAACATTTTCAGCTTCTTCTCTGCAACCACTCAACCAATTTCAACGATATTTGGCACAGAGCATCATTGCGTAAAGGGAAACAACAATTGTAAATTTCATGATCCTTCCTCCCCAGGGTCCGAGGGGTGGGGCCAAACCACTAAAATTAATGAAATCTTTAAAAATCTTCTTCTTAATCCTGGACATAGGCAGTCAAGCTGTTGGAATGATTGTAATCAGCATTGAGTCCTTTACCAAAATTGTGAAATTCATGGCCCCAAGGCCATTATCTCCCATACGAAAAGGGCTTGGCCCAACATTTGAACAAACTTTAATCCCCTTCACCCAAGGATAGTTTGTGGCAATTTGGTTAAAACTGGCAGAGTGGTTCTTGAGAAGATGAAAATGTGAACAGTTTACAACGACGCCAACGTCCAACAATGGTCAAAGAGCAAGAGCCATCTTATGCATAAAATGGCCCTGTACTTATATCAATTGATCAACTATCACCCTCTTTCCCATTTCATATATCAAAATAAAGTAGACACTTGGTGCCTCCATTTTCTATAAAAACAATTTCGTTTTAAGAATTCTGAAATTGGAAAACAGGTTTAAGAAATTGCAATTCTTCAAATTTCTCCTGCAGAAAACAGGTGCACTTGAAAGCAAAGAATTGAAATATGAGCACAGCCCACGATCCAAAAAATAAAACATATTTTTTGATCTTCAGAAACAGAGCTTTCACTCTGTATTTGCATATTTTGGATCAGAGGTTCTGCTCTATATGAAATATTGAAAAAATTCTTCAACTTTAGGTCATTTTCAAAGGCATTTACAGGATATGAGGAAAATGACGCATTTTATGACGTCATAATGCATTGACTAGATGGGAAATTACGTCACAATTAATAGATACGTGGTCACCAACACTCCAAGTGATAAATACTGCATTTGCAGCCTACACTGATCGATTTTGATATTTCAGAAATTCTCAGGGCCAAATAAAGCCAAACGTGGCTCTTGCTCTTTCGATCGGAAAAGCTCACGTGAGCCTTTGGCTCAGGTGAGCTTAAATCGGGATTATAATTCCTCCTTTCAGTAATAAAAAGCATAACTGTATATGGGAATTTCTGTCATGTTTTGCAAATAATGCCCCAAATCCGTTTTTTTATCAAAATTTTCATGAACAAATATGATGTGATGTGTTTCAAGTTCATTTATACGAAAGCCCAGAAGGCTCATTCGAGATTCGAGGTTCGAAATACGAGATTCGAAATTCGAGTTTTTAGATTCAAGACTCAGATTAACCAATCAAAAGAGGGTTTAACATTTGATTACTCTCTTATATTATGTTTAACTATCAAGAAATCGTTCAATATATTCATAACAAATGAGTCATTTGATTAAAATACAATTCAAGCAAGAGTGCTATATATATTAAATGGAAATTTGAATAATCATTGGACTTTTGATCAGCAAGATATACTTCAATTTATATTATGGCTTCTTAAATATTAAAAAGATTACATATATCAGTAGTATATATATTTTTGTATTGTCTACTTTGTTTTCAAAGTTGCTGATACATTAATAAAGTTATATATAAATGACAAGTGTCTAAAGAATAACAATAACCCTACCCCTACATGTACCCGACGACCTGCCTATTTTTCCAAATACACTGAAAATGTTACTTTGTTAAATTTGAAAGGCAACGTAGTATTGATTAGATAAATAAATGTCGCGTTCGTTAACCTAGTAGAGGAAATACATAAAAATTAATTTTTTAATTACCTATCTTCATCTAAGGCTTTGATTTCTTGAATTAATTAAGAATTACATATAGGCCAACAATGGAGATTGGCCAAATAAATTAGAATAAATGTCTACCTAGTACAGGAAATACATAAAAATTATTTTTTTAATTACCTACATGTATCTTCATCTAAGGCTTTGATTTCTTGAATTAATTAAGAATTATATATAGGCCTTCAATGGAGATTGGCCAAATAAATTAGAATAGATGCGGCATTTATTTTATCTGATATCTAATAGTAGATGTGTTAGATACAGAACTAGAGCGTTATGGTTTTATTTTTTTTTTGTTTCTAAACATATCTAAAATATACTCGTAAAACCTTATAACGCTTCAGTTCGATTCAGCAATCAAGTCTCACTGCACAGATGTACCCTTTATAAATGTAATGAAATATATACCCTTGAATTACTGTGCAATGTTGGGACGATTCATAATATTTCATTTATTTAATCAGAATCAAGCACAATATTCTCCCTCAGCAATGATCTGATAGACAAAAAGGTGTCTACCAACTTGTTCCGCAAGTCAACGATAAGACGTACCTTATAATATTATATTTATATACGTATTTACTGTTTTGTTTAATGAGAAAACTAAGATGAAACATTTATTTTCAAAATGTAATCCAAATTTTATTTTTATTTCATTTTAATACATAAAACATGTTTTCTTGCATTATTATTTTATGCAAATGGCCCATTTTTTGAATTAATATATTCAACGATTTCTTGAAAGTAAAAACATAATAAAGGGAGTAATCAAATGTTGAACCCGCTTTTGATTGGTTAAAATCTCGAATTTCGAATCTCGTATTTCAAAACTTGAATCTCGAATGAGACCTCTGGGCTTTCGTACATTTGACCAAATCTCATAGACAAAAAAATCGGTCCTTAAGTGCTGTAGACAGGGGTAATTAAATTGAAAATCTTCACCTGAAACTGTATCCGTATCCCTTTCACATAATGACATTGTGCGCCTTCATGACCTTTGCCATGATAATCATATAAAAAGCAGTGGTATCCGATCATTTAGTTCGCTCAGTGCTCATAGTATATTCAGTTTAATAAATGTATTGAAAGAACTGAAAGCCAGGCTTTAATTTCTCGAGTATATCGTCTGATCCGAAATTAGTACATTTTTTTTTCCTTTTGACTGTTGATTTTAAACAAGTAGAGTTTGTATGATTTAAAACAATATCCCATATACCAGTTGTTAAAATTGAGAGTTTAATATATAATATTTCCAACAAATTTTCTCATATTGTTTTATTAAACATAAGCATTTTTTCTCATAATTTAAAAAGTCAGTCTTGGAGTAGTTAAAATAATGCACATGTGTATTCTATAGGCATTCTTTTAGTTTCAAACAAAAATTACTTTTATTGCCAACTACATGTAGTAACACTGAAACAGGTACATTGTCAAGCGACTTCACGCGTATGGATTCTTAAAATTCCAATTTATTATACTATCAATTTGCTAAAACTCCAAACAGAATATAACCACTAGCATAACATCGACGAAAACTATATAAAAAAATAAAACTCTTCAACAATTTTAACATTTCGAAAAGCCCTATTAAAAATAGTTCACTTACAATATGCATTCAGCAGCATATGTTTACAAATTGTTAAATCATGATTATCCCAATAAAGCAAATATGTAATTTCGCTTTCAGTTTAATTCTCAAGCAAAAATATTAAAAAGTTTTTTTAAAAAAAATATTTAAATTTCATTTTAAGGTCAGACGACACGTTACTCAAATCATATAATTTTTCCTCAGTCTTTGTCATTGATCTATATGTACTTAAACAAGTTTTCTCACAAAAAAATATGGTACCTTACCAGGCATTTGGCAAAGATACTATAGGGTCATAATTCTTATATAACCTTTATGGTTAATATTCTAAATGGCCTATAGCACAATTTTTTGTGTACTTATAATTAAAAACATTTTGAAAACAATGTAAAATTTAGGAGAAAATGACAGATATGAATAATTTTTGATATAATACCAAGAGATGCAAGACATGTATTTGTGAAACGTGTCGTCTGACCTTAACTTTCACATTTATATCAAACAAGTATATACAAAAGTATGCTCACAAATATATCTTCCTTGAAGTATCTATTATAGATAGCGTATATGAGTATTAAATTTACAGAAAGACATCCACATACACAAGTTCACATTTAATTAAACACATGTGAAAGTTGTTTAAATATAGGATAGAAAAAGGAGGAGAAGAAGAAAGAGTCTCTGGGAGAGAGAAAAGAACATTAAAAAGAAAAACTATATATATAGGGACATATTGTTGGTTTCTTTTTTACATTAAGGGGGGGGGGGTGTAAAGATTAAGGTTGCTTCTTGAAAAAAATTCATAAATACATATGTATATGTACACTTGTACAAATGAATCATATCATATCACAGATGCTCTGCCAGTTATTCTCATACTCTGTATATTTACATTGTTTCAAAAGTAAAAATTTCTCAATCAAGAATCTTTCCACAATAATTGTTTTTAAAGTCATTATACTTAGAACCGAAGGATTTTTGTATTTAGTCGAAAAAATATAATTCTTAGTTATCAACGTCATCAAGTTTTGCGCTTTATGGACATCCTTATTCTTATGTTTGCCACATAGTCTTTATCTGTTAACAGAGAATTGATTAATTTCCAGAAACCTTTTCATTTTGTGAACTCATTTAGTTTGCAATATGCAATATGCAACAACTGGGGAATGGTCGGAGCGATAACTGTTTTCATGTTTTATATTAGGTATTATGGGCAATAAAGATTCAGACATGAGGAAGAAGTCAAGTTTTGCCTGTTTAATTGGATTTTTCCGTCTCCATGTGAATTGTCTAAGTTTGGGATTATTTTCTCAAAAAAAAAATCAATCAGATTCAGAGTATCTTTCAAGTTTTACACTTCTTCTCTTGCATTTGGGTTATTTATGTTTTTATAATTCATAGAGTCCAACTCTTTATTTAAGATCAAATTAAAATCCCCACCCATTATTATATACTGTGAGGAATAAAAATCTTCAATCTTTTTCAAAAGGTTTGAATAAGAAATTGATGTATCTAAATTAGGACCATAAATATTTACCAATAGAAAATTCAAACCCTCAATAGTCACATCTACAATCAAAAAATTTCCAGTGTCATCTTTACTAGTTTTATGTACTTCAAACTCACAATTGTTATTAAAAAATATTGCAACCCCGCGAGAATTTGACTTAAATGAACTAAAAAATGCCTTGTATCCCCAATGTGACTGTAAAAAAGTTTCTTCACTACTTGTACCTTTGAGGTTATTCAAGACATCTCTTATTTTGTTTTTATCACCCAGGTCCTGGCAGTTTACTGTGAGTATTTTTAACTGGTTATTGTCAACTTGGCCCCCCCATAGCACGCGTGGTAAATTTGTTTTGTCAACCCCCGAAAGATGAAAGCAGTAAGAAAGAAAAGAAGGAATCTGATAGAGTTAAACAAAAATGAAACATATTTACAAGCAGCAGGTTTCGTAGCCTCTGATGTGGTCATAACGAAGAGAAAAATTAGCCGAATCGGGCTTATTACCGTCTTCCTTGGAAGTGTGTCCGGATAAACTATACACTCCCGGAAAATAAAACATACGACAAACCATAAAAAAGACAAATAAACAAAAAATATTAACGATTTTTAAACAGAAAAAAGACGTTGTAGCTTTTAGGAGACAACAGGAATAGGGGAAATAAATTTAAAACATTTTTTCCTCTTTTTTTTAAAGCAAAAAGATGAATATTATATTTACTATAGGCCTATCTACTAAATAAATAGTAATAAATTATATACAGAATAACAATTGAATTTCGAAAAAAGACAAGAAAAAGAAAACCTTTATATATTGCATGGTAACAGGCAGTATCACATCTTAAATATACATGTATATTGTTTTCAGATACAAGGGTTAAACTGGTATATGCATATAAATGTACGTTAGCGATTTCTCATACACCTACAGAAAGAAAATGTGTATATGTATAGTACTTATTAATTTTCAAGAGACATTATCCAAAGATAACAGAAAAAATTGGTGTTAAATAATTCATTCCTTTAACTGTTCAGAGTTTATTGACAGCATTGAGCACGACATCACATATGATATCGGGGCGCCTTGGTCCGATATGATTTCCCGATTTCCTTGAAATAACGAATGCGACGTTAGTGGCACTCTGATCTCCTAAAAGCCAGACCACTCTCCTACCTGCGCCGTATTCTCCATCATCGCAGTATCCATCACGGATGTTCTCTTGTGCATCTTGTATCCTATATGCTAGGACGTAATGGTGCGCGTTGGCGGAGTTCGGGTCACTCATAACTTTTTTGTAAAACTGCCTGACCTCTGCATACGTACACGCTTTTGTTGCCACCGCTTTGAAGACATTGCCACCCTCATGGATAGGATCACTTTTCACCGCTTCTATCTCGTTTAACGTTCATTCTGTTCTGTGTATTGATCTCCTTAAGCTTTCGTTAATTTGCACTGGTGTTTGAGGTGTAATGTAGCAAAGTAAGGCGCTTTTATCCTTGTTCTCTTTTTTCTCCTTTTCCCACAGAGCTCTTTGGGCTGCAAGAATCTAGTCCTTATCTTTAGAGTCGCGTAATGGATCTGGGTTTATTGCCTGGCATTCGAGCTCCGTTACGATGGATTCTGACAAAACATATCCAGTTTTAAATGATCTCTTATGATCTGGTGAACTTTTGCATTAAGATTCTCGTTTTCCTCTTCTGCCAGATTATGGATTAGAATGGTATCTCTCATAGATCTTCCTCTCAGGTATACAGTCTCACTTTCTTGTTGAGTCACTTTCCTGTCTAAATTCACAACAATCGACTTCAACAGCTGAAGTTCCTTACGGAGGGTAATATTTTCCTGTTTTAAAGTTTCAATTTCAGGTTGTCTTCATGCTGTTGAGCGATGTATCTAATTCTATCATCTAGTACATCCTCATTCCACAGATCCTTCAGCATATTATACAACGACTCTTGCAGAGTATCAAAAGAGTCCATCTTTTCCGTTTTTGCCCGGAGGCTGGTGTCGATAACGGAATTGTGGCTTAATGTTCTACTGACCGCTGCGGGTAGAGGCGCTAAATTAGTATTTCGTACCTATGAGGAGTTCTCAACTTTAAACTTTGAGTCACTAATTATGAGAAAAGTCACTTTTTTACCAAAAAGGTCAACAAATGCACAAATTCGGTAGCAAATATTACCATAAACACCAGTGCAACGATTTTAGGGCACAAAAAACGGTTTTACCTACCCAAAATTCGACTAATTACCCTCAGATCTATAGCATGACCATCACCGTCACAGGTCACGTGGTCCACCAAAACAATTTAAGATATTTGTTACAGAATATCGTATCGCAATGGAACTATTTCGTTTATCGGAAGCGTCTGCTTTGACGCTGTTTAGTTTTTTGTTTATTGTGCTATTTATAGTAAGACAGTCGATCACGATGCCTATAGCCAGGCCTTTGCTTTCAGCAAAGCCCGGCTAAAATGTCTGTCATTTTTAACGACAGTTACAAATTTTTAAGTGTTAGCTTCCCGTAAAATCTCTCATTAATAAACAGAAAATATCTTTTCAAACAAAATTGTAATAGTACTAATTTCGGCAACTGTAAGAAAATAGGCGAAAATGCAGTGTACACAGAGACCGGTGGTACTGCTAGTTCACACATTGATCTGTTAGTGTTAGCTTGAACTGAACCAGACTTTCTGGGTTTTTTTTCTGATTCCGATCCCAAAAATATACGATAAACTAGAGGTACTGTGAGCAGTGAGCTCACTAAATGATCCCCCCGCCTCCCATATGAATATAATGGCGGTGTCCATGTTTTCCTCTGGAAAATCAGAAATATATGTCAGATCAAAAAGTAAAATAGTAGGTACACAAGGACAATATTTAATTAAGAAATTGTGAAAGTTTCATTAAATTTCCTTCAGTGGTTTGAGAGGAGTTGCGGATAAGAGATTGGTATACCAAAGCGTAACAGACGGACGGACGTACAGACGGACGGACGGAAGGAAAAACCGATTACTATATACCCTCTCACTTTTCAAGCGGGGAGTATAAATATACTGCTTTTAAATAATGGTCGACATGGACAACAAACTCATTATGAAATGACCTGAAATAAATTTGAATATTTATACCCCCGCTTGAAAAGCGGGAGGGTATATAGTAATCGTTTATTCTTTACGTCCGTCCGTCCGTCTGTTACGCTTTGTGGTACCCGTCTTTTATCCGCAACTCCTCTCATACCACTGAATGAAATTTGATGAAACTTTCACAGAATCTTTATTACATATTGCCATTGTGCACCTCCTACTTTACTTTTTGATCCGACACATATTTTCGGTTTTCCGGCCACAGCAAAACATGGACTTTGTCATTAAAACTACTAGTATATGGAGGCGGGGGTATCATTCAGTGAGCTCATAGCTCACAGTAACTCTAGTTTGTCCGATAGTCGACACTAAGGGCCATTCAGCAGTGAGGAACTCGTTTGTGCTACATGTACGGGACCCCGGTTTATATGTTTATGGTCTTATCCGAAGTACCGTTCTCAACTCCCCAATGGGATTAGGATCCGCAACGCAAATATCAACTCCTTACTTCGCGACTCTATAGAGCAGATGTTCTAACGACT
Source organism: Saccostrea cuccullata (assembly GCF_032062105.1). NCBI lineage: Eukaryota > Metazoa > Mollusca > Bivalvia > Ostreida > Ostreidae > Saccostrea > Saccostrea cuccullata. Next base: position 126,687 of record NW_026919621.1, read on the forward strand.
GCTCTTTGAGTTCTTGATTCAAGTTACAAACTTAAAGTAAAAAAACTTCAATTCTGTCTGTCTGTTGTTCTGTATGTCTGTAACACTTTCGATAACACGCGATATTACGAGAATCCTTTGAAATTTTGCAATGAAATGTTACACATGAAACATATGGAGAGAACAGTATTCAAGATCAAAAGTCCATTAACCCATTAAAAAAAGAAGCAGAGAAAACAAGGACCTCAAAAACAATAGAAGTGGGATCAGATGCCATGGAGGAGAAAGCATCTCCTGCCGACCAGTCACACCAGCCGTATGCTCTTTGGCATGATCGGAAAATAAAAGCAAAATTGTCGTCAATTCAGTGTATAGATAATAGACAAACAATTAGTATGAAAAACGTCAGTCAGCATTTGATTCAATGAAAAAATTGTATTTGCTGAGAAGGTCGACCATAGAACTTATGAAATGATGACTTTAAGGGATAGCTCTCTGTGGCCGAAAAAGGACGGATTTTAGACCAAAAGGTCAAAGGTTAAAGTTGTTAATTTATATACTGACACGCAAAAGAAACGCAACAAGCAGTAACCTACAAATGTTTGATTTTTTTTATCTTAATATGATTTTCAAAAGCGAAAAAAGTAAGGCTAAACTCACTTTTCAGAACATCAGAAATTTGATGAAAATGTTAAATGTTTATCTGTTTACTTGACTAAGTAAAATATGACTATTAAAACACCCTTCCCCCCTCCCAGCCAATCAAGTCAAACATGCAAGACTGCCATGAACAACAATTGTAGCTTAATTTCTACGAAACAATAGGTTCATTAATATCGAGATCTTAGTGAAGGAACAATTCTTTGGCATTTTTAAATGCCCCTTTTTCAGATGTTTAGGTCGAATTTTCTCTAACTTAGAGCGGTGTAGCCACCCTTTGACTTCTGGTACAAGGTCTGTCCTTCATGCACATGATACGTAAGACACTGTTAAGGCGTAACGTCATGAAATTTTGCATCAGCAACTCTCCATAACCTCTATCTTAAAATTTTCCAGCTAGAGCAATGGAAATGCGTACATAAGCCATTTTCAAGTAGTCTTAGCATCGTACGGGAAACGAAAGGAGAGTTTATTTTTTGAAATATTGCTGCATTACTTATGATGAACAGGAAAAAACTCTAAAAACTCCATAATATTGCCAAATGTTTTGTTAAACATGCATTTTTTTATTTCTGTTAAGCAGACTAAAACTTGACTTCCGGTTATGGAAAACGTTCAACCGTTAAATTTCCAATGATTACCAAATTGAAGATATTCATAATTTTAAGATCTATACAAAATTCTTTACTCTACATAATTATTTCCCCCTAAAGTAGGGTGTTGCGTTTCTTTTGCGTGTCAGTATATATTGTGTGTGTAAGGGAGTTTGTGTAAAATTTTCATTTCAGGGCGATATCTTACGTAGAGTTTGAGCTTTTTAAATCAAATTTTATACCATGACCTTAATTTTGTACCGTGTCCTGTATTATGCAAATTGTCGATTATATACAACCAATCAGAAAGTTGGAACTCCTTTTTTATTAACGATAAACATGTCAATTTGCTATTTTTTGGTTATATCGTGATCCTGTTAAAACATGCGGAATTCTTTTTAAACGATAAAAGGCATATCGTGCAATTTTTCAGTGGCATTAAATACCATTCAAAGACAATGGAGGAGTACTTTTTCTCAAACTGCTTTAAATGATTCGTTTGCAATTGATGTGCTTGTGTTTGGAGCTACGTAACCTAAACTGTGATTCTTTGACACGTAAAAGCAATTTTGTGCAAAAGACAATCGAATAATCCGCGCATACATTTAAAAGTTAAGAGAATCCGGGGATGGAGGGTGGGTAGATTTGACCCCAATTTGATCTATCTCTTCTTTTTTTCATTAATTTAAGGGAAACACTTGTTTAAATAATGTATTTTTAAAGAAATATTCCAAGCAAAGTTAATTAGGACTTAAAAAGATAAAAATTCATAAAAATTTAAATGGCTTGGTATGTAATTTGTTGAATATTTACCGCATGTTAAACTCGAAAAAACATTCTGAGTGTATAACATATGCTCCCTTCCCCCTTTTTTCTTTAAGATACTTTAATTACCTGTTAGTCTCCTTTACCCCAGACTCTCTCTCTCTCGAGACTTTGCCCGAGCGAGAGTCTGGTCTGATTCCTATTTAATTTTGGTAACCAGTAGAGGTCGCTAAACCGGCTAACAAGATGGCGACTCCCATGAAAACACATGTGAGAATTTACTTTTTAAACAAATATATGTGCGTTTTTGTTCCTTGTAAAGCAGATAAAGGTTTTCTATCATCAAACCAGATAAAAGTAAAGGCGCAACCTCTGACTTTTTAAAGACTACAGATCTTAGCATCGAAGAGAATGTATAAGCCAATGAAAATCCATACCGATTTCTCGGTAAGCCTCGATTTGAAATTACAAAATTAAGTAGGAATCATACCAGACTCTCGCTCGGGCAAAGTCTCGAGAGCGAGAGTCTGGGGTAAACGAGACTTATTACATGTAGATAATGTATTGCATAACGAACTCGATCAAAATCTCAATTATAAAGAAAAAACTAAATGCAATAATTCTCTCCAAAAACAATGAAGCGGAACGAAATTATTATCAGATTTATATTATGAATATCTAAGTCATGATATGTTTTGGGTATACGATCGGGCGATTTTGTACAGAGTTATGCCCCTTAGACGTCCAAGAGGAATTCAAATAATTTGCAGTTTCCGTTCATTTTCTTCACAGATGTTGTAATTACTAAACTGAAAATTGGTATACACTATTACAGATTAATCATAAGAATATGTAGGTCAGATTATCACATTCTATTTCTGTTTTGTGTATGATCTGGCCATTTTAGATAAAGTTATATCCCTTCAACTAATAAAAAATCCAATTATTTCGGGAGCGGGCATAGGTGTTTTACAAACATATCTCATTTTATACACCCCAGGTGGTGTATTTTCAAGATTGTTCAAATCATGACCCACAGTAGTAAGTTGGGGCTACAATAGTTGATCAATGTTTTTTTGTTTTTTTCTTAGCCAGTGCTTAGGTGAGCGATGTGACCTCTTTGCCTATTGTATAGTTATACTATAAATAATTTTTTTATTTTCTTTAAATTTAACTTTATTTTTGCGTAATTACGTGAGACAGTGTACTCACGGAAAATTAATTATCGCGTATAATAGCATTCCTTAAGGTTATATAGAGTAATAAACACAATTCGCTAAAATTTTGTCTCGCTTATCAAGAGTCAATGACTATGTCGCAAAAATAAGGTGTCGCGAAAATTTAGTGATCTACAGTACCTCCCTGAAAAAGGAACTGTGCCCAATCTGTTCAATATTATAGAAAGAAAGGCAATGTTGACCCCCCCCCCCCCTCCGTTTAAAGACATAAAATTATGTATGAAAAGGTATGAATATGTACAAATAACTTCCATGTTTAAGTTATTAAACTGATAATATTTTCTTGGAAATTTAAATCAGTCTAACATATAAATTTCTTAAACTTTTCAAGATAATACAAGTTGTATTTATCTAGATCGTAAAATCACAGACACATTTTGTAACAGATGAATGTGTTATCTGATTACAGGAGTCATATTTATTTACTTTTAACCTGTAGTCAGAGAATTCAAATAATAGAAGTTCTCAGAAAATACAAATCTATCTATAGATGTAAACTAGTTCTTGTCAGCCTAACATTAAAAAAGTAATACCCTTGACACGTTTAAAGTCATTTTCATAAATTACATGAAAATTTTTTATCATATGCATTAGTAAACAATTTTTTATTGAATGACAGAACTCCTAACCAAAGTAGAGAATGTTAATATGAATTAAAGGACCATATTTATCATTGATTAAGAAATTTCTAATTATCACACTGCATCTCTTCAGTTTTCGTACTTATAACTTGCTACATGTATGGTTGCATTTTATTCTCTTGACTTCATTCATTTCATGACAACTATATAAAGGCATCTATATAAGGAAGTTTCCCAGAGTTCAAGATAAATTTCCTACAATAGTTATTGGAATACGTCTATTTAAAAAACAAGGAATTCTTAGAACCATTCTGGCTCTAAAAGGTTGCTTCTTAAAGTATTGTATTTTTAAATACATGTATGTCGTTTTGACGTTAAGGACATACACAAGGTACCTTACCTACTGATAATTTTCCAAGATATTCCAAATTTAAACTTATAATATCATTACATGTTCTTAGACAAAAAATCACATGCATTACCAGGGGTTTTGAAAAGATATCAAATTATGAATTTTTTGCATTATTCAAAGAAAAATGTACAAAAATTAAAAAACATAATTTCCAGATTTTTTTTAATCAAAATTTGTTTGAGAAGAGGTGTACAAATCCATATAAAGGCATTAAAAGTATAGCACACAGGTCCTTCATTTAGTGGAACTCTTCAACTCCAGGGAAGAACCGAATAAAGTTAAAACTACATTGCGTATGACCTTTAAGTTAAAACTAAAAGGCGTCTTGTAGTAACTTTCAGTGGTCATTCAGTCACTAAATGGCAGGGGAATGTCAGTTACCTTTCGTGCGACCACTATTCAGCAGACACATTTCCGTTAACTTTCAGTCGCCCTTCAGTGTGACCTTTCCCTTACCTTTTTTTGACTTTTCCATCATCTTCCAGTGAAATTAAAGGCTTAATTCAGCGATTTCCACAGGCTTATCATTTGTTTATTATCAGTTAATTATTATTTTGTTTACTGAAGTCTTAAATTGCGAATTTTGACTAAAATTATGACGAAATATAAATATATGAAACAAATGATAACAATTCAACTGTTGAATCACAAAATTAAAAATGATTATATAGTAGCATTTAACGCCATTTAGAAAACAAAAAAAAAAATTCAAATGAAAAAAAAATTGAATGAATCGATACTCGTTTGTCCTTTTCTTTTTATGTAAAATCTTTAAATCGGCGATAGATATTTTCACACACGTATTAATTTAACTTTCAAATAGTTATTAAATCAATTTTTAATTAATTACAGAAATAATAAAAGTAATTTTTAATAAGTTATTGAATGAATAAACATTCAGTCAATCCAAAAAAAAAATAAGCGGATATATTTGTAAAAATTCTTTAAATACATCTTACTAAAAATGTTATCGTTTCAGTTCTGATTTAAAAGTTCCACAATTCTTCTGTCAAGCACGGAAAGTGAACTTTCAGTGACCAATCAGTGGAGATTCAGCTACCATTTCGTCGTCTGAATGATATCAGTCTGTGTAAATATAATAACATTTCCAACGAAGGTCAAAGTGACCTATTTTTAGGATAAAATCCAATGCCTGCCATAAATTCTCACTTTGTATATGTATGCATAAAGTGTGTAAATTTGTGTTATGTTATTAATGTTCAAGACAGTATGCCGACATGGTAATTGTCAATAAAGTGAATTGAACTGACTTAAATTGTCCAACCAATTTGAAAGAATCAAAAAGAGGCCAATGTGACCTACTTTTGAAATCAACGTGATATAACTTCCTAAGATGCATAAGCTGACAAGATTGTATGACCTTAAGCCTTATAGCAAAAGTTATTTAATTTTCTCCTCTTGCTTAACGGTAACATCCCTAGTTTTAGTATAAACGGGAACCAAATGGGGGCCGAAGATAATCAGTGACAAAGAAGAAGGTACAGTTTCAATACAAATTATGCCCTATATTTTTATAAAATATGAAAGTGATATAAGAAATTAAAATTAATTCTTTCTGAATGATAGGAATTCTCTGCCCTAGGAATACACAAATGGTTTTTCTCATATGACCTCCTAAAAGCCAATTGTGACGTCATTAATTTGAACATTTTCCCGTATTTTCTTAAAAAGTTGAAGAAAACCTCAATTTTCCTTCAGTTGGAATATTCTTTCAGAAATCATACTCTGCCACTGTCGCCCGGGAAGATTTTGAGATATGTGATTTTTCATAGCTGTTTGCATAATATATCCAAAAATTAAAGCGGGCGACAGTGGCAGACACTATTTTCTAAAGGAAAATTAGCAGAAAAACGAGTAATTTTGAAGCTTTTCTGCATTAAACTTAAAAATGCACTAAATTAATGACATCATGTTTTCAAAAAAGGCTCTTCTTCATGTCATATTCTTTAATGATTTATCATATTCATCTACTCAACTCTTGTTTAAGCCAAATAAGAACTTTTTAAAGAAAATGAAATTTTTAGGGCAAAATAAAACTTAATCCGTACCGTCTTCTTTATAAAAATTATCAAGAAATTCTTGATCTATGACCCACATTCTAAAAGAAATTAAGTTTAAACGCAACACTAATTGCCCAAATGATTATTATTTATCATTAGCTTTTTGAGCCTTTGGCCCTGAAGACCTTAAAATTGGGGGGGGGGGAGTATATATCTATGTCATATTTTCAAAGAAAAAACAATCGAATGCGGGGTGCTTGGGCAAATAATCATTAGAATAATTTCTATACCAATTCTCCAAAGGACAGAAAGAGAGTATATTGTTTTACCATTATTTGTATGTCTGTCTGTCTGTATCTCCGTAACAAATATTTGGGTGCAGATTTTTCAGCAACTACTCTCAATACTAAATAAAATACACCTAGATTCCAAAAAATCCCCTGTTGTCCCCCTGTCAGTCCCTGGTATTATCCTGTCTCTCCCTTACTCTCTCCTATGATGCCCTTTTGTTGTCCCTGGTCTCCCTGTCCAGTCCCTGTCGTTGTCCCTGCCTACCCTTTCTACTCCCTATCGTCCGCTAACATTCTCTGGTCTCCCTGTCCAGTCCCTGTCGTTGTCCCTGCCTACCCTTTCTACTCCCTATCGTCCGCTAACATTCTCTGGTCTCCCTGTCCAGTCCCTGTCGTTGTCCCTGCCGACACTGAGTTGCCCCTGTCGTCCCCTGACATTTATTTTGGCCAAGACAAGGAGTTTAAAATATATTCTTGCTGCATTTAAGAGCGAAAAATGATAGAGTCTTGAAAACTCTTAAGGGGGCCGACTGTAGTTTCCATTGCGCAATATTTCGCGCAACATAGTAAAATGAAGCGTGTTTACGGTTTTAATGCAACTTTTTTTTCGCTTAATTATTAAAATTAAACGAAATTAAGAAAATATAGGTATAAAAATGTAATTACAATTTGATATAACTGATTTTTTAACCGATTTGCAAGTGATAGGTAGGTTGACGTCGTTGCAGTGTGTTTTTGTTTTACGATAATCTGTAGCTCTTAAAGAAAGGGGTAATAAAAATATAATTAAAGAAAAAGTAATAAACATACGCTTTTTAAATTTAAAATATAGAAATTTGAGAATATCTCCAATAGTTTTTTATGTTTTCGTGTGAATCCATTGTGTGTGTCATATTTTGTAATATTCTATAAAAATAGTAAAATTTGCTAATTTTTTTGCATTTTGAGATACCCCCTCTGGTAACAAGACGGTAGAATTTTGTGTCTCTTACATATATTGTATGATATATTATTACTCATAAAATATTATAGTTTGAACAAAATGTCTATTGTAGTATTTGTATAATTTGCTTTAATGTGCTAAAAATTGGCATTTTCCTATATAATCCTATAGTAAATGTACCTGTATTTTGAGACGGTCCCTCAAAAATACCTGGACGGTAGATTTCCCCCAAACTTTGCATGTACACTGAAGTTAATGTAAGTTATGTATGGTATAAAAATGAAGAGTTTCGCTATTGTAGTTTTCACACTATAAAACTATAGTCGGCCCCCTTATGTGTTTTTTGAAAGCATAGACTTAGAAATACATATAAGTTAATACATTTTAAAATGTCTTAACTAAATCCTCTGTAATATAGTTTATGAGTTGTATTATTTTTTTTTAGTTTGGTAGCATTTCGATGTGAGGCGACAGGGACTGGATATGGAGAGCAGGGACAACGACAGTGTATCATAGGAGAAAGTCAGGGCGGGACAGGAAAATATCAGGGATTGAAAGGGGGACAACAGGGGATTTTTTTTTTTGCAGAATTTAAGTGGGTATTTAATTCAGTAGTGTCATTGCAGACGCTCGAAATTTTTGATCACTTTTTTGTCGAGGCATGCCTTACACTACAGTATAATTTTTTTTCTACAAATCTAACTAAAGGTAAAATTCCTGTTTATTTGTGCGTCTATTCTTTATTTACACATAAATCTTCGTCACATTTTTCTTGGCATCTAACCATGGCATATGGTGAAAAATTTAGCACATTATTTGCTGTGGCATAACATATGATGGAAATCAATTTTGTTGATTCCAACATCAACTTCAGGTTTATTTGTGCGTTTGACCGTAACATACATATAGCACACTTTCATCGTAGTTTCTCGGCAACTTGCCATCACAAAGTCTCAAAATTTTAGCAAACTCTTTGCTGAGGCATATCATATAGTGGAATTGATTTTTGTTCAAATCTGATGTCAACTTCCTATTAATTCGTTCATCTACATGACGCAGCGGGTAGCGCGTCTGTATTAGAGTCGCAAAGCAAAGAGTCGATCTTGACGTCGCAGGTTCGAATCCCACGTGCACTGTGGGACGTGGAGATTTGTCCTTCGGATAAGACCGTAAAATCCGAGGTCCCGTGTTGCAGTAGGTTTAAGCACGAACAAGATCCCTCGAGCTCTCTGCTTAGTGGCCCTGACTTTCGACTAGAGGACAAAATTTGCAGCTCTCACCCAGCAAATGCCTGCTTCTCCATATGAGTGAAAAATTCTCGAAAGGAACTTTTAACAACAAACAAACATGTTCTAGTTAATGGTATTCTCCTGCACTTTCATCTTATCAATTTAACATAAAAATCAACATTTCAGAACACAAATGCCATCCCCTTACAAACCAAATTATGTGTATTAGATGTGCTGGTCATATCACCCAATACATCGCTTCGGAAAAAACTAAAGAACAGGTCATCTTCTAACGAAATTGAACATTGTACAATAAAAATAATGATTGGTTTTTTTTTTCTTCATATTTATACCCGCACTTTCTAGTATAAATACTTCCTCACCTGTTTAAAAGTTATTGCCAAGGTTAAAGGTTTTTATTAAAGTGGGTAAAACTCTAGGGTCAAGATCAAAAACATTTATACCTGTTGGAAGTTCACAATGAATTCACATCTTAGGCATGAGAGCAACAACTATTCAAAACTTAGGCCAAGTTTAAAGCTTAGTGTTTTTCTTGTAAAAGTGGATCATACTCCAAGGTCAAAGGTTCTAAATTGGTGGTACCCAAATAAATGGTCTTGTAACAAGGAATTTCACCTATGAAATGTGGAAGCAATGTGTATACCCTAACTAAGAAGAAACAGACAAAATATAACACAAGAAACAACTAAAAAAGTTTGATAAATTCATCAAAAACGCTTTGTACTAAAATAATATTACTTGTTAATTGTTGAGAAAATAAATTTTAAAAGTTCCTATATTATGAGCAAAAAACTAATTCACATCATTAATTAAATTCTGCTATTTCAGGCAATTAATGAATTAAGTAAATGAAATACATATAGGAGACTCATTGGTCACCTGAGAATCTTATGCTCGATTTGGCGAATACATGTACTGCGTAAATTATAGAATAATTAAAGAATAATTTTTCCTTGGAAAGCCCAAATGAAGGAGTGTATTTAAATGCAAACACCTTAGTGAGGGTTTTACTGTCTCATGACAGCGTTTAGTTTATTTATGTATATATATATTTTTAAAAACTACAAAAAGATACAATATTATCTCTGTACAATAAAGTCTTAACATACAAAAATAAAAGTCTTATCGCTAGAATGTTTACATCTTTCACATATACAGTCTTAAAATAATGCTAAAGTAACATATCACAAAGCGTAAAATTTTATATTCAATCATAAAAAAAAGTCTGCAATTAATCCTCTTGTAAAAGTGGTGCATTAACACTTTCTGTAGAAATACTTGGGACTTCCTCCCCTATATGTTCTGAAGAATTGTCATTTTTCCTCTGATTTGATGCTTGCAGTTCACCCAGTGTTTTTCTTACAATTTTCTTTTCAACATTTCTCAATTTTTTTCTATCAACTTCGTTTTCAATCTTTATCTTTTTCTTGTTATGATTATTGAAATCTTTATACTGTTTTTGGATGTCTATTTTATTCTCTTGCGTGAGGAAATTGCCATCTGATTTCATGAAAATTGCAATAGCATACGGACTAACCAAAATTAATGCAAGTTCAATGATATCTTGTAAATTGGTTCCTGCCGTTGATTTTCCACTAATCAGAAGAGTTTCAATAGTAATGAATAAATACATTAAAACCACAAAGCATTTAAAAATAAAATAATAAATTCTTTTTTTTACAAAAAGTAATTTACTGACAATGAAGGTGAACAATTCCTCCTCGATAACAGATTTCTTTTTAGAAATACTTGTCGTTGGTTTTGCAAGTGGATGGTTTTTCCTCTTTTCAGTTTTTTCATGAATTTTAAAAACAAAAGATAGAATTGCTGAAAACATATTAAGTATTTCAACATAATACCTATAGAAATAGATAAGTGTAGTTGCTATAATAAGAAAGTATTTGAATAAAAAATTACGCACTGGCATAGCAACAAAAAGAATATATGTTAAAGACCTTAAAACAAATGTAAAAGTTGTTACCATTGGTCGTAATATTATAATAGCAAATGAAAAGTAGAATATAACAGCAATAAGACTGAAGAAGCCAAAGATGTAAAAACCTGGATGCATAATTCCAAACGGGTTAATAGTAACAACAAAAAGAGGTTGTGAAACAAACGATGTTATGGGAAGGATACAGTTAATTAAATGCCAAACCAACCGAAAATTCAGAGTTATAAAATCTAAGGCTGATACACAGCATCGACATATTAATCTCTTCACGCAGCTACATGTACATGTATCGTCATTGCTTTTTGAGCACTTGCAGTTTGTGCAAGTACAATTCTGAACATTACAACATTGATTATCATTAGTATTGTTTATGTTACCTTCAACTTCACAACATTTACAATTACTACAGTCGCAATTTTCTTTAGCGCAGCAAAAACAGGTGCGTATTTTGATTATACAGCATTTACAGTCTTGACAATCACATGTTTTGTTTTCATTTCTACAACATTCACAACCGTTACAAACACATTTACTTTTAATGCAATTGCAATATTCTCTTTTAAATTCTTTTTTATTTCTTTTTTGTACATTTTTTTTCTCTATGCAGTGGCATTTTCTATTATTGCAACATTTACAAGTCAAGCAGCTACATTGCTTGAGGTTGCATTTATCACATACCCTACATTTGCAATTATCTTTTTTATCATTGGTTTTGCATTCACATGCGTTGCATTTGCATTTTGAGATGTCACAACATTCAAAACACCTTGAAATACGTTTTCTCTTACAAGGACTACAAACTGAAACAAGTGTGAACATCCACGAGAAATACTTTGTTAATTTTAAACAAGTCAGTTTGAAAAGCTCTACATGAGCAATGAATTGATTACTGATTCCATGTGAAACACTTAGATCTGTGTTTTGCAACATGTATATTTCATAAAGTATACTACAAAAGAACATACCAAGAAAAGGGAAAATGGTTGCAAACACAATATCTAAATAAAAAGCTTTATCGTCATCGTGTACTTTGTACAAGAGTGGTTCACTTGTTCGCATTACATTTTGATACTCGTTGTATAAGTCATCTGTTATCTTTTTACGAAAATATGTACGATAAAAACCAACTGGGAAAAAAATAAATATATATGTGAGGAACATAAGCCGAAATGATGGAGAATTGAACAAAAAACGTTGAATGTAATCACAAAAGCCGTTACAACAATTGATACACCAATCACTACAGCACCTACATGTTTTACATTCCATATCAGAAAACTTAGAATAGAATATTTTCATAAGCACTCTCTTCATACCATAAGGTCGATCTCCTTTCCTGTAGTCAAAGGTAATATTTTCATCAAAAGTTTCTTGATCTTCTGTTTCACTGTCCGTCTCCTCAGTTTGGGTCTCCACGTTTTGAAGTTTACTTTCTTCCTTTTCAGACCCACTGTTTCCAGATTTATACTGGCCAAACCAAATTTCGTTATTTCCGGCAGCCTTTTTATATGATTTTACTACGGTAGTTTGACCGTCTTTATCAGCCGTTACTTTATTTATTTCTTTTACGCTTTCTGAATTTAAAATTTTATTTTCCGGTGTACTAATGCATGTTTCTTGTGATTTGTGTAGATTTTCATCTTTCTGTTGATCGGCCATTGTATTTTGTTCGTAAGAGAAGACTGCCATCTCAAATTCATTTTGAAGAGGTTTCTCCTTTGTATCGCCAGGCAAACTTTTGACTGTTTCTTGTGATTCATGGAATTTTTCATCCGATTTTTTGTCTTTGCGTTGCGTATTTCCGAAAGAGTCGTATGGCGTCTGTTTATCAATATCCATATTTTTAGTTTTAGGAGATGTACTCGTTTTATTTACAGATTTCGGTTCATCTTGACTTTCGTCGTAATGTTTAAAATCCGTTATTCTTTCGTTGCCAGCAGACCTTTCTTTTGGAATTTTTACGTTTTCATATTTTTTATTTTCAGTTCCAGTTTCTTGTGATTTAATTACATTTTTTTCATCCTGTTGATCAGTAACTGCTCTGTGTTTCCGTCTTGGGTCTCTCAACAGGAGTACAAAAATCCAAATAAACTGAAGAGACAAAAAATAGCATATGTACGGAGCCACTATAATAAGTTCACCTTTTCTTAACAGGAACCGGATCATTCCCTTTTTCTATTGTGGGAGTGAAACATGTTAAATCATATCATTCCCAAATCGTTGTTACATAGTATAGGTATGTTCTATAGTCACTTGGAATAAACTTTCTGTTGCATAACAGATAGTTTGTAAAGTTGAAAAAAAATTCCTTCCAAAGGTAATTCCGAAGGTTTGCAATTGTTGCGTGTTTATTTGCTTTTGTTATTTCACATTCTGAATTGTTCTTCTTGGCATTGTGGAATAAAAACAATTAAAACATAGATTACAAGTAACCCAGAACAAAGTGGTACGGTTCATTTTAAAACTTGGTCCAAGAAAGGGTATTTCTACAAATATTTTAAACTCTCATAAGTTAAAGTTAAACAATCAAGATTAACCCATGTTTTAGGTCAGGTGACCTACTGCTGTTTTCGTTAGTCGTCGTGTGTTGTGCGTTCACATTTGAACATTTTCAGCTTCTTCTCTGCAACCTCTCAACAAATTCAACCAATTTGGCTTGATTCTTTAAAAATCTTCTCTTCTGCTCCTTGGTATTAAACCAGTGAACTATGTAAATAGTTATGATGAAGAAGATTGTCTTCCAAAAATATGAATTTCAGGGCCCCTGGGACAGGCGTTTTAATGACAGGGCGGGGTTCCAATAATTAGTTAAAATGCATGAATTCTTTGAAAATATTTTCCTTTGCTTCATGGTATTATCCCAATGGTCCAAGTTCTTATTTATGATGATGAAAGGTGGCTCTTCCAAAAGAAATAATTGCAACGCCCCTGGGTCAGGGGTGTTTGGGGATTGGAATGGGGGGGTACAAAGTCTGAAAATAATTAAGAGATGTTTGTAAAACACTTATGCCCCCCTCCCCCCAATTTTGAATTTTCCAAGTCCAAAAATACAAAAATAGCGCAATCGTACCAAGAACAGAACTTGACCTAGATATTCATCTGATAGATTTGTACACTAAATTTCATTTGAGTATGTGCAACAGTTGCGAAGAAAATGAACGAAAACTGCAAATAATTGGAATCTTTATAAGTCTAAGGGGCATAACTCTGTCAAAAATGATGCGAAATGTTGCGATCATACCCAAAACAGAAACTGATCTAGATATTCTTCCCATGTATCAGTATACTAAATTTCATTTCAGTATGTGCAACAGTTGCGAAGAAAATAAACAGAAACTGCAAATAATTGGAATTTTTCTAAGTCTAAGGGGCATAACTCTGTCAAAAATAATGTGATCGTACCCAAAACAGTAATTGACCTAGATATTCATCTGATGTATCAGTATACTAAATTTCATTTCAGTATGTGCAACAGTTGCGAAAAGAATAAACAGAAACTGCAAATAATTGGAATTTTTCTAAGTCTAAGGGGCATAACTCTGTCAAAAATAATGTGATCGTACCCAAAACAGAAATTGACCTAGATTTTTGTCAAATAAATCAGTACACTAAATTTCATTTCAGTATGTGCAACAGTTGTGAAGAAAATGAACGGAAACTGCAAATAATTGGAAATTTTTTACGTTTAAGGGGCATAACTCTGTCAAAAATGATGCGATCGTACCCAAAACATTGCTTGACCTAGATATTTATCTGATAAATCTGTACACTAAATTTCATTTCAGTATGTGCAACAGTAGCCAAGAAAATGAACGGAAACTGCAAATAATTGGAATTTTTCTATGTCTAAGGGGCATAACTCTGTCAAAAGTTGTGCGATCCTATCAAAAACAGAACTTGACTTAGATATTTATATGACTAATCTGTATACTAAATTACATTTCAGTATGTGCAACGGTTGTGAAGAAATTAAACGGAAACTAAGTGGACCGACAGACAGACAGACAGACCAACCGTTAGACAGCAGCAAAGCAATATCCTAATGATTAATTATAATGCATAATTATTGCTTTGAAATCTGCTCTTTGGTATTAATAAACCATTTGTGATGAAAAAAAAGTTTACGATAGAGTTTTCAGAATTTTAAAATATGTGCCACCAGGATCAGTGGTTCCTGTGGGTTGGGCAGCACAACTGGTTATAAAGTGGAAATGCATTTTCTCTTTGTTAATCTGATTAACCTCAGCTGGGTAAAGAGTAACCAAAGTAAGCAAGCTGAGTTTATAGTTACATGTATGATAAGCAATGTTGCCCCTTTTAAAATTGTGAATTTCGTGGCCTTTGGTTTGAAACAGGAAGCGATTTTATTGTTGGAAAGTTGTTACATGATACTTCGGTGACCTATAAGGCCCGTGCACCTGTTAATACATATCATGGAAATACACCAGCTTATAATTATCTCCAGGATCATTTTGTACAAAATATCAATATTACAAGAAGTGCAAGAAAAAAGAATTTTCTGATACCTAAGATATAAGTACGGAAGCCATTAAACGCAATAATTTTTCCGTTTAAATGCAATACATTTGCGATTAAACGCAATAAGTTTTGCGTTTAATCGCAATGATTTTTTGCGTTTAATCGCAATATTTTTTTCGTTTTATCGCAATAACTTTTTGCGTTTAATCGCATTTTTTTGTATTTAAATGCAAAGATTATTATAAATACTACTGTCCGATTCTTTAAATAAGAGCCGTTTGGTTTTGTGTCTTTTTGAAAATGTTGCAGTTTCTGAGATTTTAAGTTTAACAATGGCATCCTAACAACCAAGTTTCTTAAAGCTATTAGAGTCCAACACTGTTAACGCAGCCATTAATCAATTCCTTAGGTATCACGGCTAATTAAGAATATTTCAGTGGTATTAATAGCCATATCAATTTGGTAGAACACATCTGCCATTTGATTTATTTTTGATTTCAAATGATTCCATCTCATAAATTCTCGTGTTCTCGTGTTTACTGTATGTGATCAAAGGAAAGGTTGTGAATATACATAATATGTACATATGTACATAAGTCGAAACATTTTAACAGTTGTTTCCTTAAGCCCTTTATACAGGTACAGGCTTTTACACCAATACCAATGATTTAACCATTCAGAAAATGCTTGTTCAGAAGAATCTGATTCTATAAAGCTTAACAAAACACAATTCCTCATAGGTTACTACATGTATATATCAGCGTCGGTTCATTGCACTCTTCAAAGATCAATAGAAATGATTGCCTTTAGATACAAAGATTATTGCGTTTAATCGCAATATTATTACGTTTAATCGCAAAACATTGCGATTAAACGCAAAGTGCTTTGCATTTAAACGCAATGATTATTGCGATTAAACGCAATGTTTTGCGTTTAAACGCAATAATTATTGCGATTAAACGCAATATGAAATATGTCTTTCTCTGAACTGGCCTCAACGGGCTTCCGTATAAAAGGGAAAAAATCTTCACGTTTTTTTCTATAATGCTATAGAAGACTGGAATGTCACCAGAGATCAAGGAAGTACTAATAAACTAGAGCCGAGCTCGTTGCAAAGCAACGAGTAGGTCTTCCGTCGGAGCTACGGACAGATAGAAATGACCTTGAGTCAAGGCCATGTCACGTTCTAATGATAAAGCAATCTTTTAAGGGTAGATATCATCTTATTATGTTTTACGATTAAAAAAGTGATAGTAAAGGAATGTTTGCGATCTTGACCTTGTCAAAATGACCTTGGGTCACACCATGACAAAAGCTGGTGATAAGCATATCCCATTTGTGTGCTACTGTATTGACAAATTCACACATGTTTTTTTCAAACAATGCATCCAGTCAAAATATCTTATCCTAAATGACTTTGATTCAAGGCCATAACACACTCTCCATGATTTAAGCCATACCTTTTTTTAGATAGGCCTTGTCACAGCTAATATACATGTGTAAAAAGTTATGGTCAATTTTAAGCAATGTTTAAATTTTGGAAAAGCCGGATAAACTTCAAGGTCAAAGTTCATGATATACTAGTATTTGATATGATTTTATCACAGGTTACGTACATGACATTGTGATGTTTGTGTAATATGAAAGCCCTATCTCTCCTCATTAAAAAAGTTATGATCAAGCCTCAAGGTCAAGTTGTCAAAAATCAGTGTATTTAGAAAAGAGTTGTCTTAGGTAATTCACAGGGATAAAATAAAAGCCCTATCTCTTCTCAGTCAAAAGGTATGAGTATTGTAAGGTATGTTTTTGAAAAGCAGGTCAAACTTCAGGGTCAAAGGGTAAAAAATTAGTGAATTTTAAAAGGTGTTGTCACAAATAATACATTTTTATAAAATGGAAGCTTTCAAAAGTTATGGTCAATTTAAAGTATTGTTATTTTTTTTAAGTAGGTCAAGCTCCAAGATCAAGGTCACAGGGTCAAAAATCACAGTATATTTGAAAATCAGATGTCACAAATAATGCTCATGTGAAATATCAAAGTCCTATTTCAACTCATTCAATAGTTATTATCAAGTTTAAAGTTCTCGTGACAGATGGACAGACTGGCTGACGAATAAGGTTTAATGTTCCCTAAAAAATAAATACATGTAATTTGAACATGATAGATTGAGAAGTACGAATAATTAAAAAAAATTACACACTGGAATATATTAGAATATAAATCAGGTTTCCTACATGAGATTTCCTTAAAGACTTATTAATACATATTATTCAAGAACATGCAATACATGTTCTTGGAGGTTCAAGACGCGGAGACCGGTCATTTCGATGAGATGTCTCGTTACGGGGTTGGTGGTGCCATCAAAGGATTTAATTCGCCTGATTCCACCTCTGATTTTTTTTTAAAAGTCTGTCTTTGCGCTGCTAGTGATTTATATTGTTTAAACAAAATTTAATTTTATGAAAAGAATTATTTTTAATACTTATTTTTGACATATGCTTAAGTTATTAACCTATCAAATTGAGTTTAAATAGTAAAAGGAATTTGTCACTAAGTATTTATCTAAGGAATTAGTGTCAATCCTCTACATCAAAGAGCGTCTGACTTGTATGTATATGATATAAATTGCGTAAATGTGTTAATTGAAATTTGAGTGAATCCCGTATGTTGTATGAGAGAGTTTTTAGATCCGCCGTGGACTATCCCGGACGTGAACATTAGATGTACAGGACATTCCTTCATCAAGAAAATATAGTTTTACTCTGGACTATTCCGAGTTACCAAAACGTTTGTGTGTGTGTCGGTGTGTGAGCTTTACAACCTGTCTTTGTTTTCTGTGACTTGATTTGATTTATTTTTCAAAAAACAAACTTCAACTTTTTATTGCTTGACTTTCGTTTAATAAATTTTCATCACAAGTTCACTTGTGTTAATTTAACCAAATATATTCTATTAAAATAATGATTCCATCTTCTTTGTTAACTTTAAATTGCTTGAAATATAGTGTAAATATCCAGAATGAAAAAAATGAATGTTAGAAATGAAATTATTAAAGGTGTCGGAAAAGCATTGCAAAATTCCGGAAATCAAACGCAGTAAAAACTGTACCCCCCCCTTACCCAAAGAAACTAATACATGTATACACTTCGATGCTCGAATGAACACTCTAATCGGCACAAATTTTAGAAATTAAAACGTTTATATATAGGAAAGTTTAGTGACGCATACTAATCTTTTTTTTCATTTATTTGACGACCTGTGAATAAAAAAAAATCGCGTATGATTGTTGGTTAACATTATAATAGGTTATGGATTAATCATGGATTTCAACACCAGTCCTGACCTGTACGTACCTGAACAAACTAACCAACTGACATTCTCGACTCTGAAGGAAAACGTATCATTTGAGGGAAGGGGGGTTACGTATCGCGATGAGAGGAAATTTAATTATCTCTTTTAGTCCAATAAACACGAAAGAATGGCTTGGAATATTTGTATGCAACTACATGGCTTTCTCAGAAACAATTTTGAATTTGTTAAAAAAAAATTCTAATCATTCATTTTTTTTTTCTCTCGTATTCTGAAAGCTCGGAATGTTTATATTTTGGGGGCTCTTCCGTATAAAACAGCATGTATTTAGTTACCATCATGTACCCGTAAAATCGTATCATAGTGATATTCTTTTTATTCGAGGAAATAAAAGGAATACATTCGGTACAATGCAATTATAAGTTATGTATCAATTCATGAAAATCTCCAAGTTGCTTAAATTACGATTTTCATGAGAATTGGAAACGTCACTTCCACTTACAATTTACTGTGCAATGTTTATAGGTATTTGCTAATTTAAACAACATCGCAATTTTTTCTGATATAAAGCAATTAGAATAACTTGATATAGGCCCGTATATATGTTACGATTGCAATTACTTCAAAGTGGAGGGGGAGACGGGGCCTAAAAAATCGTCGTACTACGTGTGTGCCTTTCCAATAACAGAATCATCAGCACAAATCAAAAACAAGTTGCAGTATTGATATCCCCAATTTTTTTAAATAATGAGACTATAATGGACTTCACAAGGGTAGAATTGAACATTAATTTATCATGTTAATGGTACATGTGCAATTAAAATCACTATCAAAATTGGCAGAGTTATCGATAGGTCATCCTGTGTCACCCTTCAGTGTAACCGATGAACTCGTCCATAGATACCTCAGCAGATGAGAAAAGCGCGCGTAAACGCAGCACCTTTTATTCATTCGTCAAAGAATAGAATCCGACATTCAACACTTTTAAATCATATTCAAGAAAACCTTAAAATTTGTGTATAGAAATATTCTTACGATTAGCGCAAATGACATGTTTTCTTGATCTTAAATCTAGGACTCTAGTAAAAATCAAAGAGCGGTAATGTTGACCTCACGAATGTATACAGTTCAATGCGCGATCGATAAACGGGTTTCATAACAATGTGACAAGTATAGCTTTTAAAAAAGCTTAGAGAGTCAGCCAGTGGATTTTCTTCTCTGTGATAATATTTTAAATAATCATATAGAGAACTGAAAAAAAATGCCTTCAAGAAGGATATGGAAATAACGAACAGTATTCAATCTCAACGTCCATTAAACAATATACAAAATAAATTTCTAAATTTTTAAAAACAAATCTTTTTTTAATTAGTAGCAGAGTTGGGCACTAAAATTGAAACATCGTCTTAATATTTTTTCTGCATAGGAACAGAAGCATTTGTGCATGCAGATTCTTGCATTATTTATCTCAAAATCAAAAGAACGGAAAGTATGTATAAACATTGAAGTTCCAATTTACGTAACATAATTCAAAGATTGATTGATTGATTGTATACTGTTTAACGTCCCTCACCAGAATATTTCACTGATATGGAGGTTATAAACCTACAATCTCATTATCAGATCTGTAAGATTTTAGGGGGAGAGGGATATATGGACATTATGCCATTTTTAACAAAACGGAGCCCAATAAGCTTCACTTTCATCCTTGTTAGAGATTATCATGCCGCCGGTTGAATCACTCTTATAAATTATAAGTTATAAATTCATTTATCAGACCTCTTTTTATATAATAAACCTATTAATTCATAAATATGATTGCCACAATCTAGATCATCAGGTCGTAGTTTATGAAAAACAAGCCAATTTACGGATAAAAAAGCATTTGCAGATCGGGGGGGGGGGGGGGGGGGTCCAGGGCATGGCCATAGGGAGTTATGGTTTATGACATTTAATTGCAAAAACTCAAAACCTTCTTGAGATATTGACTGGAAATGAAAGTTTTACACTGAGTCACACAGAAGTATGAATTTATGACATTGACGTTTGAACCTCAAAATACACAGGGGTATTCCTTACGCCATATAGATCATGTATATGGCCAAAGGGAGTTTTGGTATAAAATTTCATTGCAAAAGCTCAATGGCTTATAGAGATATCTCGCGAAAACAAGTGTTTAAACATACAGAACTATTGAATTTAATACCTTGACCTTTGACCTCAAAATCAAGAGGGTCTTCCAAAGGCCATATAAGGTGTAATCAGTTGTGTAAAATTTCACTGCAAAACCCCAAAGACTTCATGCAATATTGCGGGAAAGAGAAAGTGTTACAGACAGACAGAACTATAGATGAACGGACAGACTGAAATTGATATTCTCTAATTTCAGCGTGGGGCAACAAACGAGCAAGCTTAGCCAGTTGTGTTTACTTTCCGAAGTATCTTTTGTATGACTTAACAAGTCTGTCCGCTATTTAGCATTGGGATCGAAATGATTTGTAGTGAAAACGAAAGTAAAAGCAGTAAAAACTGAAAAGCTAAAAATATGTAATAAACCAATGTTTGTGCTGTAGATTTAAATACATAAGTAAAATACCTTCAACATATTTTATAAAAGAGCTTCAATTGACGAGACAAACACTAAATTCATCCAACAGTAGCAACTGTATGCTTTGCTGCGTAGAAAACATGATCAGGTGCGAACCAGTTAAATTACTGCGAACCAGTTAACTGTTTGTTCAAAACCTTCTATACAAAAATAAGCATCGGGAAATTCCTTTTTGAGTTAAATTTACAGATTACTTTGGTGTTTAATAGGGATTTGTTGGTTAACAATATATATTGATTTTACTGAAATAAAATTAGCAGGCGTGATTTACTGCAGAACCACTCCCAGAATTCCAGGTCACGCAAGCGCATTGAAAGTTCTTCGTACCATAACTAGTCAGCCCGCGGGCTGACTAATAACTGTACACACAAAACACGCACACTGTACACACGAAACTTTCAGGGTCCGAGGAAAATTCACGATGCATGAATTGAATGACAGTGAATTATCTTAAGCTTGAATTTTTTTTAAAATAAATAATGTTACATTGAATATTAATACTTAAAAGTATTTTTCCTCTCTCCCTTCTTGTTCTTCACACTAAACACAGGGAGAAAGTTGTCTCTGAATAATCTGTATGACATCCAGCTAGAGTATACGTTAATAACTTTATTTCAAAATAGTTTAACATTCAATTTAGTTAGGTATATTATTCTTATCCAGTTAATTTCAGTTATACGTGTTATACGCGTACGCATATAGAATTCTCCACTTGCCGTATAAAATCACTTACCTGTACATGGACTATAAAGTTTTCTGTTCATCTAATACAACATGACTAGAACAAAATAACGTTTTCATGAGATCAATAAGATGCTAAAGAACCCATTTCAAATCGATAATCATATCGAAATATTTACCGTTTTTAAGTTATAAAGCAAAAACTTTCGAGCGCCCTTGGCCCCTAATTTGAGGGGCCAGCCCCTTTTTAATGATGTCAAATGATAGATCTTAAAATTATGCACAATATTTGTGAAACATGTCTTAACAAATTATTTTTAGTTTAAAAGATACATAAGGAAATAGATGTAAATTTTTGCGCTTTTAGGCATTCTTATTTTTGACCCCTATCTAGCACCGTTTTGAGCGCAGAAATCGAAAAAGAAAAACCGATGTGCACAACTTTAATTCTTCTAGTATTTAAATGCAGTAGACATTCTGCTCCAGCTTTTGTCGTTTCTGAGCCTTTATCTGGAAACACACAGCACCAAATTTTCAATTAAAGGAAAATAACTCAAAAGCGGAATGGAATTTTTGAAATGTATGAAAACATTTAAATTGAGTTTTGTAACGTCCAAAATATCTGAAAATTTGAGCGAAATCCGTTAAGAAATGAGCGAGTTACGAGGTCTCAAAGTTGGCGTCTAGGAAAAAAAAAAGAACTAGAGCAAAGCTCGTTGCAAAGCAACGAGTAGGTCTTCCGTCCGGTTTTTACCGGAAATGCCGGAAGTGACGGAACAAAGGAAAGCATTGAGCTAAGTAGTCTCCAGTGACTTTATAATTTCAATTTTGCATCAAAAACTTCAAAATGAGCCATTTTTTGCGACTTCCGGTTTGACCGGAAGATACGACGACGGACGGAAAAATTACTTTTCATGCTCTCAGAGACATATATAACCCAAAAACTTGTTAAGAACGGCAAAAAACATGATTTTCCACTACTTCCTGTTTGGCCGGAAGTGACGACGCCGGACGTATTTTGACGACTTCAATAGATAAAGCTTGACATTTTGAACAACTTTGCTTCTTTGACGTATTACAAGTTCTCAATACTTTTTGAGATATAAAGGAAAAACGTTCGGCCCCTCTAGGTCCCTTATTTTAGGGGCCAGCCCTTTTTTCGAGATATCATTTGAAAGATCTTGAAATTCTACACTTCTTTTGTTCTATGTGTTTTCACAAAATATTTCTAGGTAAAAAGTTAGAGTAGAAAAAGTGATAAAAATTTTGAAAAATGTGATAGGATATTTTTGGGCCATAGCGAGCGCCGACGTGCGGCACTTCCGATAAAAATGAAATTTGTTGTACATATCTATAGACTTTGGTCTATCTTACCTGAAAGTTTCAAGTTTCTATCTTGAGCCATTATTGAGAAAGTCTGCGGACAAACTGACCTTTCAAAAATCATAAAATCGGCAATATCTCCAAACCGGAAGTGACGTCATCAAATCGGAAAAAAATGCATAAGGTTCAAGTAATGTAACATAAGTCCTGAAAGTTTCATGGTAATCCATTGAGCCGTTTTTGAGAAATCGCGTGCACAAAATCGGTAAGAAAAAAAAAGAATAATAAAAGTGGAAAAGAAACCTAAGAATAACAATAAGGTCTTCCGCTGAAGACGGAAGACCTTAATAATAGGAACTAGAGCCGAGCTCGTTGCAAAGCAACGAGTAGGTCTTCCGTCGGAGCTGCGGACAGGGAGAAATGACCTTGGGTCAAGGTCATGCCACGTTCTAATGTTAAAGCAATCTTTTAAGGGTAGATGTCATCTTATTTATGTTTTACTATTAAAAAAGATAGTAAAGGAATGTTTGCGACCTTGACCTTGTTAAAATGACCTTACGTCACACCATGACACACGCTGGTGATAAGCAAAGCCATTTGTGTGCTACCGTATTGACGAATACTTAAGCTATACTTTTTTCGATAGGCCTTGTCACAGCTAATACGTGTATACATGTGTAAATCTAGGTATGAAAGCGTTATCCTTTCTTTATCAAAAGTCATGGTCAATTTTAAGCAATGTTTAAAGCCGGTTAAACTTCAAGGTCAAAGTTCATTATATGCTAGTATTTGAAATGATTTTATCACAGGTTACATACATTTGATTTTTGTGTAATACGAAAACCCTATCTCTTCTCATTCAAAAGTTATGATCAAGATTAAAATTGTGAAAAGTAAGTCAAGCCTCAAGGTCACGTTGTCAAAATCAGCGTATCGGTATTTAAAAAAATGTTGTTACAGGTAATACACAGTGGTAAAATAAAAGCCCTAATCGATCTCTTTTCTCTCAAAAGGTATGACTATGGTTAATGTTTTTGAAAAGTGGGTCAAACTTCAAGGTCAAAGGGTCAAAAATCATAATGAATTTTCAAAGGCGTTGACACAGGTATTACATGTACATGTTTATAAAATGAAAGCTTTCAATAGTTATGGTCAATTTAAAGTAATGTTATTTTTTAAGTAGGTCAAGCTCCAAGATCAAGGTCACGGGGTTAAAAATCACAGTATATTTGAAAATCACATGTCACAAATAATGCACATGTGAAATATGAAAGTCCTATTTCAACTCATTCAATAGTTATTATCAAGTTTAGGTTTAATGTGCCATAATAAAAATAAATACACGTTATTTGAACATGATAAATTGAGAAATACGAAGAATAAAAAACTAGAAAATATTAAAAAAAAATTGCGCTGAAGCTATATTCAATATCCGTGTTTTTCAACTGCTTGAATCTAAAAATATTATTTACCGTGTGTCTCTAACACATTCCTTAAATTTTTCTACAGTTAAACATTCCTTACAACCGTTTTTAATAGTCCTTCTGAGTCTGAACTTGAGATAATATGGATGGCACTGTAGCTCTCTGGTGATCCATCTCAATTTTTTTTAAGAACAGCTAGCGAGCTACAGATCTGCAGCATGACAATTGTCATAAAAGTAATTTTACACATTCATTTGAAATGTAACAGAATTGAATTTTATGAAAAGAATTATTTCTAATGCTTATTTTTAACATATATGCTAAAATTATTTACCTATCAAGTTAAGTTAAGACAGTAAAAAGGAATTTGATACTCAGTATTTATCTAAGGAATTAGTGTCAATCCTCAACCTCAAAGAGCGTTCGACTTGTATGATAATTGCGTATGTGTGATGAAACTGCCGTGAACTATCCCGGACGTGAACATTAGATGTACTGGACATTCCGTCATCAAGAAAATATAGTTTTACTCTGGACTATTCCGAGTTACCAAAACGTTTGTATGTATGTCCATGTGTGAGCGTTTCAACCTGTCTTTGTTTTATGTGACTTGACTTGATTTATTTTTCAAAATACAAACTTTAACGTTTTATTGCTTGACTTTCGTTTTATAAATCACTTGTGTTACTGTCACCAATTATATTCTATTAACTTTTTTTAATTGTCGGAAATGCAATGCAAAATTCAGGAAATCAAATGCAGCGAAAACTGGTACCCCCCCCTAAAAAAAAACAAAACAAACTAGTACATGTAGTACATGTACACACTTCGATGCTCGATTGTACACTCTAGAAATTAAAAAGTTTATGAATAAAAAAGTTTAGTGAGGCATACTCATCTTTGCCGACCTTTTCTTAAATTTATTTGACAACCTGCGAATTAAAAACAATATCGCGTATGATTTTTGGTTAATATTATAATAGGTTATGGAGTAATCATGGATTTCAACACCAGCCCTGACCTGCCATTCTCGACTCTGAAGGAAAGCATTGTATCATTTCAGGGGGTTACGTATCGCAATGAGAGGAAATTTAATAATTTAATCTCTTTTAGTCCAATAAACACGAAAGAAAGGCTTGGAATATTCGTATGAAATTACAGGAAGAAATTTTGCATTTGTTAGAAGAATTTCTAATTATAGCTCATGTTGGGTGCTCTTCTGTGTAAAACAGCATATAGTTTAGTTAATATCATGTACATGCACATAAAATCGTGTCACTGTGATATTCTAGCTTTTTATTTGAGGAAATAAAAGAAATTTATGAGCATATCATTCGGAAAAATACAATGATAAGTTATGTAGCAAATTATGCAAAACTCAAAGTTACTTAATTTTATTTTCGATTTTCATGAGAATTGAAAACGTCACTTCCACTTACAATTTACTGTGTGCATTTGTGATGTTTATTTGTAATTTCTAATTTAAACAACATCGCAGTTTTTTCTGAAATAAATTAAGCAACAATTAGTCTAGAATAACTTGATATAGGCCCGTATACATATAACGATTGCAATTACTTCAAAGTTGAGAGGGAGACGACGGCGTCTAAAAAATGTGTACCTTTCCAATAATATAGAATCATCCGTTCAAATTAAAAACAATTAAGCTGCAGTAGTGATATCCCCGATTCTTTAAATAACGAAACTATAATGGACTTCACAAGGGTAGAATTCAACATTAATTTATGTACATGTGCAATTACAATCACTATCAAAATTGGCAGAGTTATCGATAGGTCATCCTGCGTCACCTTTCAGTGTAACCGATGGACGCGTCCAGAGAAATCATCTGTACCTGAGCAAAATCGCAGGGCATTTTATTCATTCGTCAAAGAATAGAATCAGACATTTTATCTTTTAATACTCGTACATGTTCAAGAAAACCTTTATATCTGTGTCTAGAAATATTCTTACGATTTACGCAAATAACAAATTCTTCATTTTAAACTGAGTAAATCGATGACTAGCATCGTTTTAGATAACTCCGGAACTCGCGTAAAAATCAAAGAGCGGTAATGTTGACCTCCGGAATGTATATAGGTCAATGCATGCGCGATCGATTTGTAAACAGGTTGCACAACTGTAAACAAAGCAGTCAAGGTCCGAGGAAAATTCACGATGCATGTATAAAATGACAGTGAATTGTTTTAAGCTTGATTATTCTTTTTTATAAATAATGCAACATTGAGTATCAATCGAATGAGAGATGATAAGTATTTTTCCTATCTCCCGTCTTGTAATTCAAACTAAATACAAGGAGAAAGTTGTCTCTGAATAATCCGTATGACATCCAGCTAGAGAATACGTTAAAAACTTTATTTCAACAAAGTTTAACATTCAGTTTAGTTAAGTATATTATTCTTATCCAGTTTATTTCACTTATACGTGTTATACGCGTACGCATAAAGAATTCTTCACTTGCCGTATAAAATTAATCAGTTACCTGTACATAAAGTTTGCTTCTCATTCAATAACACAAGATTCGAACAAAATAACGTTTTCATGAGATCAATAAGATGTTAAAGACCCATTTCAAATCGATAACCATATCGAAATATTTACCGTTTTTGAGTTATAATGCGAAAACTTTCATGCTCCCTTGACCCCTAATTTTAGGGGCCAGCCCCTTTTTAATGATGTCAAATGATAGATCTTAAAATTATGCACAATATTTGTGAAATATGTCTTAACAAATTATTTTTAGTTTAAAAGATACACAAGGAAATATATGTAAAATTTGGCGCTTTTAGGCATTCTCATTTTTGACCCCTATCTAGCACCGTTTGGAGCGTAGAAATCGAAAAAGAAAAATCGATGTGCACAACTTCAATTCTTCTAGTATTTAAATGCAGTAGACATTCTGCTCCAGCTTTTGTCGTTTCTGAGCCTATGTCTGGAAAAGAACAGTACCAAATTTTCACTTAAAGGGAAATAACTCAAAAGCGGAAGGGAATTTTTGAAATGTATGAAAACATTTTAATTGAGTTTTGTAACCATCCAAAAACTCTGAAAATTTGAGCGAAATCCGTTAAGAAATGAGCGAGTTACGAGGTCTCAAAGTTGGCGTCTAGGAAAAAAAAAAGAATAATAGGGAATAATCTTAACCATCAGAATCAGTAGAAGGTCTTCCGCCTGAGCGGAAGACCTCAATAATCTTAACCATCAGAATCAGTAGAAGGTCTTCCGCCTGAGCGGAAGACCTTAACAAAATTTTAAGAAAGGTGCATGATCCTTTTTATCTACAAATGCTAGTGATACATGCACTACATGAATAGCTTGTCTAATTTTATTAAATTTGTATATTTATTTATTTTAGTTTTATAAGCAATATTGCGATGATTCTTAAGGTGAATATGTGTTATTGGGAAACACATCATTTTCCAAAGCGTAATGCTATACTCATCAATTCATAAATGCCTAAATTTCAATGTAAATGTAATTTTTGTTTCTAACATATTAAACATTTGAGGACCCCATTGGAAATAAGCTTTTTTTTTTTTTTTTTTTTTTAAAAAAAGGCTTTTTGGGCTATCCTTAGGAACATGTACTACATGTATCTATCATCTGTATGTCGTGCAACTTATTTTAAATTAATAACAATAACATATAAATATATGTTCAATTAGATCTGCATTTAGTACCATAGTGCTGAGATAATGTGTGTGTGTGTGTGTGTGTGTATGTGTGTGAGTGTTTTCTATCGGTAGGCTTATCTGTAATGTTTTAAATGTTAATCATGATATTCTGTGATAATTTTACAAGAACAAAATGAAATGAAGAGACCATCATAGAAATCCCCTTTGACAAAACTCCTGCCGTCATCATCTCATTCTGCATTGATAACTGATTTGCGGAGTCCATACTTGACAAAGGCAGGAGACTTGCTGTTGCCGAAGATGTGCACTGTCATCTTGTAATATGAATCTCAGATAGTCTGTGTTTCTCACAAACCCTGAAATTATGGAACATGTTCTACATTATAGCCATCTTTGCTAGCCAAGGGTTTCTGATACCTATATTACTCTCCTCATGAACCCTTGGCATACGCTGTAGTCAAAAGACGGGATTGCTTTCCGTCACGTGATCTCGAATCTACCAGGTACGCACAGATTGCGTCATCCACAGAAATAAAGGCACGTGTTTAAAAGAACTATTAAATGTTTATTTATTATTTATAATACAAATCTGAAGCTTCAATATAGATTATTAATCACATATTTGGAGGATATTGGCTGAAACCATAGCTAATCATAGACTTGCATGTTATCTTACGGATCGTTGTTTACTTGCGTTTTTCTTTCCGAGATTAAAGAGTCAAGAAGTATCCCGAACTCAAATATCGTCATTTACAAAAAACAAACTGCTGATTGGTCAACCGGGTGTACTGAATCCCAATCAGAACTCGAGAAAAAAAACCCAACTTTTTTAACACCGTATACCAAGGGTTCATGAGGAGAGTATATAGCGTATCAGAAACCCTTGGCTAGCGAAGATGCATTATAGCAGTGATTGCAATTTTTACCTTGCAAAAGGGCAAGGTTGAGTGTAACATTGAAAATTTTCACACCTCGAAAACCATTGTCAACCTCGGCTTAGCCTCGGTTGACAATAGTTTTCGAAGGGTGAAAATTTTCAATGTTACAATAAACTACATACAAAATTTATATACTATTACTCTCTATAAGAGGCAATATTTTACATATTTGTATATACTGAATGCCTTGTTGATTTAGGATGTCAGCAAAAAAAAAAAATTGTAGCTCATCTATGAAATCACATATGAAAAGTTTTCAGCCTCCTGTTTTATTTTTCAAAATCAGGAAGCTTTGAAAAAGATTTACCGACCTCTGTACTGTTTGTTAAATACCCAGAGTCCTTATTCATCTGAAGTTTTGTTATTTCTACACCCGCAAGCATTTTTTTCTGTCAGCTGTTGTTTTCAAGTAAACTCCTTCGGATGCGAGCTTTCACTTATGTCAAGTTTATTCGGCTTCTCTCAAACGTAGCAACTACGTTAGCTACTACGTTAGTCCAAATTCCTGGAATACGCATGCTCGGCTTCACGGTGGTGCATGCTGGGAAAACTGTGCAAACTACAAACTATAGATAGACCGTACGAGAAAAATTTCGTTGTATCATTAAATAACTTTATTTATTGTGTAGCTTACACTTTAAAGATAACTACATAATTGTAATGCTTCAAATTTTCCCTTTTTTTTTCTGACGAAAAAGCCCGAGTCATTATCTTATTGTTCTAAACAAAGATATCGAGGGAGTTTATATATATATATATATATATATATATATATATATATATATATATATATATATATATATATATATATATATATATATATATATATTCTTTATGCTCGCAATCATGGCAATGTAGGCCAAGCAAAAATCCATAAACAAGGATTTACACTAAAAATTAGGAACAAATACCCGGTATATTATTTATTAAAAATAATTCTGTGTATGGCTTTTAACCTAACAGTTCTTGACAAAGATCATGAAGATGACCCAAATGACCAAGCTACTTCACAACTTCACATTCGGAACTCTCTGGAAACTCCAATGGTTCAACACACAAACCCCCCCCCCATCGTTTCTTTACCGATGTGTCTATAAAATACACTTAAATTATAAAAATTATAACTTTGTCACACCCCAGCCTCAATAAACATTTAAAAAATCAGCAAAATAAATCACTTGATCACGGACCTTCCTTTCTGTTTTTAAATATTGCTACGGCGGTAGCTCACCTATCTTTTTTTAAAAGATAAACTTGTGAGCATTGTATGGTGAACCGTACGCGCATGAATCGCGCGCATTTGACATTTTCTTTGTTTTACGAACGATGAGGGTAACATTACGGACTGTTAAAATGCGTCTAAACCAATAATATAAGATTTCAGAATTTTAAAAACATAAATAAGGAAAAAAATTATGCACCTCCTACCTCAACGTATCGGAGACATAGGAGTAGTAACTGTAGGAGTCGAAAGTTGACGTAGTCGGAGAGGTCTTCGTAAATGTCTTCGAGGATTTTGGAAGGATCCAGCTAGCGGGATACGTAAGAATTAAACACCATGCATGGACAGCCTAAAGGGAGATGATGAGATTGCTTTGGATATGACCTTAAAAATGTCACTGTAGGCATTGGCACGATAAAGAACCATCACTGCTTAATGGCCCTAAATGCCATTTATAGGTCTTGAAGCCCTTCAACGGCACACGGTGACGTCTCTATATGAGTAAAAAATTCTCGAATGGGACGTTATACAATATAAAATCAATCAATCTGATTATAAATGTTGACGATAACATCATATTCCCCTTGGAAAAACTTTTCTGCTAGCATCGGCGACCTCTCAAAATGGATTGGTAAAATGTGCATTTAGCAATGGTTATTGATATATGAATATGCTATGTGTAACGATCTGGTCAGAACGTTTTAAAATAAATTGTATCCCAAACATTTTACAATGAAAACACTAAGCACTCCGATATTATATTTTCCACTACGAAATTTTCATCAATTATTTAAAAAAAAAAACAACATTTTATTATGTACGCATTGCAAACACTTTAAATGAAGTTACTCGGATTTAAAGGTCTCATCCGAAGGACCTGCAGTTTTCACTTTAAAGTGTTTAGCGCATAGCAAAGGAGCAGTTGCTACTTATTTATTTAACGACTTTGGTCAGTCGCGGCTGAAATTTTATCTAACGATCTTCCAATCACGGAGCCAGCCACTAAGATGTGTCAGAATGGGTTAAATGAAGGAGTCCATCGAAGTATATTATTTCTTACAGAACTATTCATATAGATTGGATTCAGACTCCATTCATATAATCAAAAGTTAAGAATATATTTCATATAACAAAAAGAAACTATAGTTAACTATAGTTTAGTGTGTACTGATGTTAACTATAGAAAATCAAAGTGTCGAAAATTTCGCCAAAGTTTTTCAAAGTGTCAAAGTTTTCGATCAAGTTTTTCAAAGTGTCAAAGCTTTCGCCAAAGTTTATCAAAGTGTCAAAGTTTTCGCCAAAGTTTTTCAATGTGACAAAGTTTTCGATAGAGTTTTTTCAAAGTGTAAAAGTTTTCAATAAAGATTCTCAAAGTGTCAAAGTTTTCCATAAACTTTTTTAAAGTGTCAAAGTTTTCGCTAATGTTTTTCAAAGTGTCAAAGTTTTCGCCAAAGTTTTTCAAAGTATCTTTCAAAGTGTCAAGGTTTTCAATAAAGTTTTTTCAAAGTGTCAAAATTTTCAATAAAGTTTTTCAAATTGTCGGAGTTTTCAATAAAGTTTTTCAAAGTGTCAAAGTTTTCGATAAAGTTTTTCAAATTGTCAAAGTTTTTCATTAGGATTTTTGAAGTGTTAAAGTTTTCGCCAAGGTTTATCAAAGTTTCAAAGTTTTCGATACAGTTTTTCAAAGTGTCAAAGTTTTCGATAAAGTTTTTCAAAGTGTGGAGATTCTTCAATAGTGATTTTCAAAGTAAAGTGTTCGATAAAGTTTTTAAATTAAAGCTTTCCCAAAGTTCTTTAAAGTGTCAATGTTTCCCTAAAGTTTTCCAAAGG